>NC_073693.1:341432866-341554453 GCF_029784155.1 Uranotaenia lowii
TCAAAATAAGAACAAAATACTTCATGGATTTAAAAAGGAAATTAAGAGATGGAATTCAATATCTGAAAAAAAGTTTTAAGAAAGAAATTTTAATACACATAACAAGTTTTATTTGTTTGAAATTCCTATTTCATCATCAGTTATTAACAATTTTATACTTATCATTAATGTATTTTCCTTTACAATGAATCATAAATATTTAAAATTAAATAATGAAGAGCATATAATTAGCAATGGATCATCAAATCGAGCATAAAATCGAAATCGAAACATATTAAATACGAAAGCTAAATTTGTCAATTGAAAATCAAAACTTTTATAATTATTCACGAATTATTGATTTATAATCAAGTCCTTGGCTTAATTAACATTGTTGACCAAATCATCCACGTTTTTTATGAGATTTATTGAAAACATGTTCTCTAAACTAAGTCACCGTTAATTTATGCTGATGGATGATTTGAACATAGTGTTTCTCGTCAATTTAATTAAGTTGTAAGAATGGTTGCAGCTGTATTATACAAAACTTAGTTACAAAATGTTGAGAATCGGATTTCAATTTCAGGGATAGAATCATTTTATAATATTGATTTTCAATAACTTTTGTTTGAATATTGAATATAAATTAAAAAATCAACCTCCAATTTCATCAGAATTGAAAGTTACTGAAATTTGCCAAAAATATTCCACTGGAGTCACTGCCTCAGCCATGAATGTTTTGGGTGTTTTGAGTCTTGCAGTATGGCCGCCAGGCAGCCATGCTTAGATCACTATGCTTACATCACTCATACTTGCAAGAAAAAACAACGAGATGAACAATCCGAAGGGTGGTTCATCTTTTTTATATAGCATACACATGAACAACATTGAGTGTAGATGTTTGTGTGACAGATTTCAATTTATCTCACAAATACACAGAATTTTGACAGTAGAACTGACAGTAAATTCACGTTAAAAAAAAGTCAGGTAGAATAAAAATTGACTGGGTGGTCCTAGATATGTAAATGCATAACAAACAATTATGGTAAAAACTATAGAAATCATTGTTTTGAATAAACCATAGAAATCCATAAAAACAAAAAAATTAAACGCATAAATCTGGTCTAAAACCGTCGATAAAATTGAAATATCTCTTGAAAAAAAATCGTTTTTATTGTTTTGTTGATCATGAATTCGAAAATATCAGCAGTATTTCAATTTTTAAGCAAAAATAAAGTTCAAATGATTAATAGAAAATTTATTCACCATCAATATGAGAAACAGAAATTTAAAATCGATCTTATGTAGCGGAAGTTAAGCGGATTTCAGTGTAAGTACTTTAACTTTTAACTAAATTTTATTGAAAACTGGTCTTCTTAGATATGTTTAAATTAAATTTTAATATTCAAATTTAATTAAAAAATGCCATAAACGAGTGACATCATCAAAAATTAAATTTTTGTTTTCTAAAGTGCGTACCCATATGCATCAGAGCCTGCAAATATTGTGGAAATATTTCGAAGAACAATTTTGAAAAAAGAGAAAAGATTTTAATATATTGTTGAAAACCAGTCAAATGGTGTTGGACTGTTCTTATTCATGTATCATAAATTTTTGTATACCAGAATGGATTCTCCAAGATACACACTTATGAATATAAATTTATGTTACATATAGAGAACACCAATAATAACAAGGATATTCCAATTAATAAAATTTAAAATTAAATGTTCATATAAAAATTAGTTTTTCAGAAAGTCCAAATCACTTATCTTTCCGGGCGTTGAAATTTTTTATTGTTTCAGAATGACAAAAATTTGAGTAAAAATACATAAAAAAAATCAAAGAAAAAAGTTACTTTTCTATTACACTGGAATAATTTAACAGATAATAATTTCTAAATATGGACTACAAATCTTCAAAAAAAAACAAAACGTATGGGGACTCACCGACCAAATATTTAAATTTTGCCTGAAAATGATTCAGAAAAGGCTAAATTTTCCATTTCTGAAAATAATAGAGTTGCTGTATTTTTTCTTTTACACATCTTCCATAAACACACCGTGAATAGGTAAAACGAACTTTACCGGGTCAGCTAGTTCTTTTTTAAAAAGGGAAATTAAAGGGAATCTTTCGATTGCTTTGATTCAGTTAAATCATAAAACCAAGTAGGCTCACTAAACATATCCGAGTGAAAATGAGAAGCGATGACCAAAAAAAAGGTCATCACTTTGAGCGAAATTTCCGTTACTTTAACATAGCCTGATTTTTATTTCACCAGTTCCCTGAATTTTGAAAAAAATGTTGGCAACCCTGCGCTATTTAAGCTGACTTCAAACGACATTTTCTACGATCTTTTCACTATGCAGTTGGAACTTGGATGGAATTGAGATTCGCAACAACATTGTAAACGCCTTGCACCCTTTTGCACGGGAGCTCGAATCTTTATGCCAGTAGTGCTTTTCCAATCATATCTCATCACGTTTGGTACAATGCATGTTTCAGCGCATTTTTGGCACCGAGTGGCATTGAAATTTCGAATCCTCTTCTGTGTGCGTACCTAAAGTTACAAATATTAAACTAAATCTTCAATGCTTTAAGGTTTTTGAAATAACAATTTTCAGCATCATAAAATAATTCTTAAGAAAATAAAACCATATAAAAAACTAATCAAAATAAAGTAAAAAAAGTCAAAATTCTATGCTTTCATTTGCAAGCTTTCTAAGCTTGCTCTGAATTGTCTGGAACTATTTATAAGAAACAAGATTAATTCTTTTATCTGAAATAGCCAAAGCCTATAACATCTAAGGCCCTTGGAATCAAAAGAGTATAAATAAGCGCATATAAGCTTTGCGAGAAAACACACTTTTAAGCTGTGTTTTTTATATCATTTATATTAAGTATTAATAGAAGGTATGAACCTAAAGTTCCTAAAATCTTAAAAAACACCAAATACACACCCATAGAAGAGGTTCAAAAAATCCAATGCCTATTTTGCAAATCTCTGTGCCGAAAATGCGCTGAAATGTGTACTGTGACAAAGAATATGATTGGAAAAGTACTTCCGGCATAATGACTCGAGCAAAATGATACATTCAAGCGGAACAAAAAAAACGAAAAACGTGTGCTGCACTTTCAACCGACGACGCCTACTTCACTGCCAATTGGAGCCAAAAGTGCCAAAACCTAAATGCATAAAAGCTTAAAGGGTGATACGGTCAAAATTTGGTCAATATCAACTTGACGTATTTCATTCAATTTTACATTTAAAAAACCTGAACACCCCTCATTTTGAAGGTGTGTGTGTGTGTGTAGAATGTTGCTCCTATTTTGATTTTGGAATTCACTCTTCAGTTGTCAAAATGCCGTCCAAGGAAGAAGAGCTAAATTGCTAAAAGTTGCCAAATCAACCGTTACAAATGTAATTAAAGTGTTTGGGGAACGTTTGTCGACAGCCAGGAAGTTTGGATCGGGGGAAATCGAAAACCGGAAGCCGCTGAGACGACAAAGAGAGTTGCCGGTAGTCTCAAGCGAAACCCTAACCTTTCTCTCCGGGATGCCGCAAATAAGCTGGGTGTATCGTCTACAACCGTGTATCGAGCCAAAAAACGAGCCGGACTATCGACTTACAAGAAGGTAGTGACTCCAAATCGAGATGATAAACAAAATACGACGGCCAAAGCGCGATCCCGGAGGCTGTACACGACGATGCTGACGAAGTTTGACTGCGTGGTAATGGACGACGAAACCTACGTCAAAGCCGACTACAAGCAGCTTCCGGGACAGGAGTTTTATACGGCAAAAGGAAGGGGAAAAGTAGCAGATATTTTCAAGCACATGAAACTGTCAAAGTTCGCTAAGAAATATCCGGTTTGGCAAGCCATCTGTACCTGTGACTTGAAAAGCAGCATTTTCATAGCTTCCGGGACTGTCAACCAAGAAATTTACGTGAAAGGGTGTTTGAATAAACGTCTGCTGCCTTTCCTGAAGAAACACGGTTGTTCCGTACTGTTTTGGCCGGATTTGGCATCTTGCCATTACGGTAAAAAGGCCATGGAGTGGTACGCCGCCAACAACGTGCAGGTGGTTCCCAAGGACAAAAACCCTCCCAACACGCCAGATCTCCGCCCAATTGAGAAATACTGGGCTATTGTTAAGCAAAACCTAAAGAAGACCAAAAAAATAGCTAAGGACGAGCAGCAGTTCAAGGCAAACTGGCTTTCTGCGGCGAAGAAGGTGGACAAGGTGGCTGTACAAAATCTGATGGTAGGGGTTAAGCGTAAGGCCCGGCAATTCGGTTTGGAAAAGCGGAAGCCTAACTGAATATTTTTCCTGAATTTTATACTAATTAAACTTGAAAAAGAAATTTAATTTGATTTCTTAAATAAACGATTTCACCGATTTACACGCGTTTTCCCTTGAACAAATTTTGACCGTATCACCCTTTAGCAATATTCCTGTTACCCAAATTTCCTCTCATGTCAAATTAGTTTCCATTTGCATCATTAGTTTTCGAGTTCCAAAGCCAGCAACAGCAAACTCGTTCGGTATCATACACTTAGAGAAATCTTGGTGTTTGATCCACAAAAAATTAATTTTGATTCAAAAAAAGTATTCTTTTGAAACAAACTCATTTTTAATTTGATACAATGTATTATGAGTTTGATTCTTAAGAAATATTTTTGAAACAGAGAATTCAATCTTTGAATTTAAAAAATACTTTGAATCAAAGAATTTTTTTATTTCAAGAGGAAAAATTCTTGAAATAAAGGAAAACGTATTAGAAACACAGGAAAGACATTAATGTTCACAAATGGAGTGAACAGCCATGAAAAAATTATATTTTTTTGTACGAGTTTCATCATAAATTCAATCCTTCCAGTAAAAGACTTATGAATATGCTAAACATTACTCTGATACTTCGATCACCGAAGGTCTGAAATAAATTTCATTGGAATCTTATTCTTTGTTGTCAAAATTAGAAGGACCAGGAGCAAATATTGAATTTTGTAGATGCATTTAACTGCGTTAAATCTGCTGATTTCATTCATCTCTAAATGCTGGACTGATGACGGACTTGATGCAATTTCAATTAATAGCCTTCAATTACCTACACCCGTCCACAGGGCCGGATTAAGTCATCGGGGCGCCCGGGGCAAATTTTCTCGGGGGGCCCCTATGAACCAATTTTTATCAAATGCTTTCCTAGAGAATGTTGATTAACTGGTTAATCAAAGAGAATACAAAACGCGTTAAACGTGTAAAAGAACTGGACATGAGTTCAGCATACTGTCTTCAAATAGCCTTGTCTACGTAGAAGATTGTTTCTGGCACCTTCAAATAAAAATTGTTAATTAATCACTTGCTAACATTGCGGATGAGTTTAGAAATTTTAGAAAAAAATTAAACATCTGATTCAAGCTGCAAAATACAAAATTTATTCATCATTTTTTTATACTCTTATCCCCAACTTAAATTCTTTGATTTAGAAAAATGACCGAATAGATATTTTCAATGATTTTCATTTCATAATTGATCGTCTGGTTTATTCTTCATGGAGAAATATTTACCTAATGACATTTGGGCAGTATCATAAACATTTGAAACATAGAATACAAAATTCAAAAAAAATAATTTAATCCAAATTCCAAAGAGGTACAGATATAAGAGTGTCAGAATTCAAGACTTCAATCAGGTTATATTCAGAACCACAGTTCAGTGTCTCAAATCTAAATCATAATTTCAAATCAAGTTTGAAAAACAAAATTTGAACTTGATTAAAAATAAACAGATTCAAAGTAACAATCAGAGCCAAAGTAGAAATAGCACAAAATGTGAATTTCACAAAAAAGACGTTTTCAAAAGATGTTTGAGAATATGTTTCTCATCAGATAAAAAAATTGTTATCAAATTGTTATTCTAAATATGACAAAAGTTTCATTCGATGCCCTCAAAGCCAAAGGGGGTATAAATGCAAAAACGATCGATGAAAACAAATTCAGAATAGAGATTCAATGTTTGAAACACAGAATCAGTTATCATTCACAAAGGTCAGAGAAGGAATCCAAATGAGTTTAGTACCTTAAATAAAAATCCTGAATTCTCAAAATTAAGAAAATCCATGAAACTGAACTTCAGTAACTAAAAAAACAACACAAGACTTGAAAATCTCAATGAATCAAATCTGGCAAAGATAATATTTAAAATATAGAAACATTCAAGTTAAGAAAATCACAAAAAAAATTGTTAAGAGAATCACTTAATGATATTTTACGATAATTTGAGAATGATCATTTGGAAAATCATATGCTGAATTCAGGATATTTACTTCAGTAGAAGATGAAATTTTGGTTCAATCACTTGAAAATGGTTCAATACGAATTTCAAGTCTAATACAGGAATTGGGATGTAAGTTCCATAAAGAAACACTGTATTGTTGACTGGTTCAATTTTAGCAACTACATTTTTTTTAAGATTTTATTTTCAAAAATAGGGAGGAAAAAAGGTTTAGAATTTATAAACCAACGGAAATTTCAAAAATTATGATTGAAAAGTGTAAAATTGAAATAATACCCGGTATTAACCCAGATACTGCCCGAGTAAAATTCTGAAATGTTTATCATAAAGCTTCCCTATTCTTTCTTGGCACTGTGAGCCAGTTTTGGCGAAATTAGCTGCTATTTTAGTGCAGTAACCATTACGTAATAATAAACAATATTATTGTGCAAGACGTTTGTACGTAATGAACATGAGGAGATGTTTTTCTTTATTTTTCCTGTTCTGTACAGAATATCCTGACTGACATGATGAGATTGAAAAAATGAAAATTTGAGGTGTTTTGCCTCATATTCTTCCAATTTTTTTCGAATTCTGTTGACATGATTTTTGTACAGATTTTGGGTTGAAAATTTTGAAATTCAATACGAAGATTTTGATATTCTTATCCCGCAAAATGCGGGAGAACTCCTTCACTGTTTACTCGAGGGGGCCCCCTTAACTTATGTAAGAGAAACATTATTCTAGATATTATTTCACGGGGGCACCTTTAGTTGTGATATTTCAAGTTTTGATTTTATGGATTTGTAGAAATTAAAGTAGTATGATAAGAGTAATGTTAAAACTTTTTTTTTATCGGGGGGCCCCCCAAAGCCGGGGGGCCCGGGGCAATTGCCCCTTTTGCTCCCCCCCCCCCCCCCTTAATCCGGCCTTGCCCGTCCATCATCGGTTGTTAGTTAGCTGGACGAGACGTGGAACATCCATACCTCAAATCCAAACAAACTCATCATCAACAACGGACAGACACAATGATGTATGGATGTAGATCGGAAAAAATTAAGCGGGTCAACACAGCAGAAGAGGAACCGCAATGGGAAATGTTGTGGAAATTTAAATGAGCTCTCGCTGCTAAAGCCATCAACATATGAGTTGAGCCTGGATGGAGTGTGTTTGGGTTGCTTCATATTATGAATGAATGAATGAAGGAACGAGATCATTCATCGTCGGAAACTGAAGAGGAGTTCCTTTCCTATGCTGACTGTTTTCCAGTCAGTAGTTTAGTAGGTACCTCTAACTAGTTGTTCTTTTTTATCGCAAGTTAGCATCAAGCATTTGGGCTTGATGTGGAGCGCATCCGAGTCGTCGCTGTTTTCCGGTTTGAGGGACAGATTTTTTTCATTCTCTTCCCTTCGCTACCTTCTGCTGTTCTAGCACGCTAACCTGTTGATGTCGTGTGCAATCGTCACTCTTCTTTATCATCAAGTTATGTTATGGGAAAGGCTTTTCCTGACAGTTTGTTCATGAAGATCGACGGATTTTACCACCTCACCTAACTCTTCCATAGGTAACCACGAGTTTGACTCGTGAAAAGGAATTTGGTCATGAGTTATAAATTACTACGCTGACTCGTTTTCATGAAGTAAAATCCACGAGCTTACCTCATGTTTGTCCAAAATCTCAACACCTCGATCTTGACTCCTGATTCACCATAAACCAAAAAAGTCCGAGTTTGGCACTTGATTTTCTTAAAAAAAACGAGTCAGAATCGTGGATAAAATTTGAACAGAGTTTTATTCGAAGTATTATAAAAAAAGTTTTTTCTCGGAAACCTAACAGTTTGAGTTTAAGAAAAAATGAAGAAAAATTCCAATGAAACTTCCGGAAGTTTGTTGATGGTTGTAAACTCTCAGTCATGCGCTCTTGGCTTGAGGATCCCAGAGCGTGAAGCAGCACAATTTTTCCCCATCGAATGGCCTCGAGTCCCCCGGCTTAGATCATATCTTTTGATGGATTCTGTCTTCCCGTAGGCTACAGACGAAGAAAAAAAACTAACAGGACTCACTCGGGAATGTGGTGGGACGCCCAAATTGCCACCCGGATGACTCCGGGTCGAAAGTTCGACCCAAAACCGGTTCTTCGGTGTGGCGCTGCTCTGTACGTGATTATCTTTATATGTACACCTACCTTTCCCTCTATTTCTAGGATTACCCAATTCTAGACATGCCGACCATCGTCGTTAATGATGATGGCTTGCCATCTCGAGTTTCGGGCGGGCAAAAAGAGCGCCGTAATTAAAACTGGACCTCGCTCGACTAGGTGATCATGATCCCAGGAAAATGGAGGCTAGGAAAAAAAACTAAAATATAAATCAGCACCGTCATATAAGTCTTGTGGTGTGATCATCGTTCCTTGTCGTATTTTTTTTTTTCTTACTGCTGCGAAGTTTCTTGCAAACATTAAGACGATCTGATTACTAGGAGTTCTAGACCGGCAGCTTCTGCGCTGAGCTTAAGTACTTGAGACCAAAACTTGATTCCGCGTCGAGTGTTGCAATTAAAAATGCTCATCCAAGTTAATTGTTTCCACTTTTCATCCGGTGCTCTTAGTTTTGTTTTGTTTTTTTTTTTTCAATAAAGATGAAGAACGTGACTCGCTCATGAAACAAAAACTTGAAGTTGTAACACTTTTCTCATTGACAATCTAAAAAAATTCGCTAGTGTTACATCAGTCGTTTCAATATTAATTTAAAAAAACGAACTATCAAATGTTTTTTTTTTCAGTACTGAAACAGTTCTTCCAAGGCCATGGGTGTAAATTTTCAAGCATTTGACCCAAATTGGTGCAAAGCCATCGTCGTTTCAATCGGAAAAAAACAACAACAACCGTTAAAATGTGTTAAAAGCCAGCAACAACATCGACCCAAGATCATGAGATCCCACAAGAAACTACAATTAGCAAAAAAAAACCCAAATAGAAAAACAACCAGTCTTTAGCTGATCGATCAGAAGAATCGATCGAGAGAAGCTTTCAGAGCGTCCAGTTAGATAATTATAATGATTTGAGAGTCGTCCCGCACCGTTTGAAAAAAAAGGTTGAAGAGGTAAAAATCAATCACATGCGTTGGTGATTGAAGCTTCAATTAAATGAGTAACGTGCGGTTTCCATCAGATTGGAGTTTTTCAATCGGATGTTTAAATTTTGATCCAAACTCTGGGATCTATTGCTGATTTGTGACTCAAAATTTTGATTTTTTCGAAAAAATTATTTCATAACTTGAAAATTTTGACAATTTTCACAATTTTGACATTTTTGTGATTTTCGTCATTTTTGTCATTTTTGTCATTTTCGTCATTCTTGTTCTTTTTTGGTCCTTTTTGTCATTTTTGTCATTTTTGTCATTTTTGTCATTTTTGTCATTTTAGTTATTTTTGTCATTTTTGTCATTTTTGTCATTTTTGTCATTTTTGTCATTTTTGTCATTTTTGTCATTTTTGTCATTTTTGTCATTTTTGTCATTTTTGTCATTTTTGTCATTTTTGTCATTTTTGCCATTTTTGTCATTTTTGTCATTTTTGTCATTTTTGTCATTTTTGTCATTTTTGTCATTTTTGTCATTTTTGTCATTTTTGTCATTTTTGTCATTTTTGTCATTTTTGTCATTTTTGTCATTTTTGTCATTTTTGTCATTTTTGTCATTTTTGTCATTTTTGTCATTTTTGTCATTTTTGTCATTTTTGTCATTTTTGTCATTTTTGTCATTTTTGTCATTTTTGTCATTTTTGTCATTTTTGTCATTTTTGTCATTTTTGTCATTTTTGTCATTTTTGTCATTTTTGTCATTTTTGTCATTTTTGTCATTTTTGTCATTTTTGTCATTTTTGTCGTTTTTGTCGTTTTTGTCATTTTTGTCATTTTTGTCATTTTTGTCATTTTTGTCATTTTTGTCATTTTTGTCATTTTTGTCATTTTTGTCATTTTTGTCATTTTTGTCATTTTTGTCATTTTTGTCATTTTTGTCATTTTTGTCATTTTTGTCATTTTTGTCATTTTTGTCATTTTTGTCATTTTTGTCATTTTTGTCATTTTTGTCATTTTTGTCATTTTTGTCATTTTTGTCATTTTTGTCATTTTTGTCATTTTTGTCATTTTTGTCATTTTTGTCATTTTTGTCATTTTTGTCATTTTTGTCATTTTTGTCATTTTTGTCATTTTTGTCATTTTTGTCATTTTTGTCATTTTTGTCATTTTTGTCATTTTTGTCATTTTTGTCATTTTTGTCATTTTTGTCATTTTTGTCATTTTTGTCATTTTTGTCATTTTTGTCATTTTTGTCATTTTTGTCATTTTTGTCATTTTTGTCATTTTTGTCATTTTTGTCATTTTTGTCATTTTTGTCATTTTTGTTTTTTTTTTGTCAATTTTGTCATTTTTGTCATTTTTGTCATTTTTGTCATTTTTGTCATTTTTGTCATTTTTGTCATTTTTGTCATTTTTGTCATTTTTGTCATTTTTGTCATTTTTGTCATTTCTGTCATTTTTGTCATTTTTGTCATTTTTGTTATTTTCGACATTTTTGACATTTTTGTCATTTTTGTCATTTTTGTCATTTTTGTCATTTTTGTCATTTTTGTCATTTTTGTCATTTTTGTCATTTTTGTCATTTTTGTCATTTTTGTCATTTTTGTCATTTTTGTCATTTTTGTCATTTTTGTCATTTTTGTCATTTTTGTCATTTTTGTCATTTTTGTCATTTTTGTCATTTTTGTCATTTTTGTCATTTTTGTCATTTTTGTCATTTTTGTCATTTTTGTCAGTTTTGTCATTTTTGTCATTTTTGTCATTTTTGTCATTTTTGTCATTTTTGTCATTTTTGTCATTTTTGTCATTTTTGTCATTTTTGTCATTTTTGTCATTTTTGTCATTTTTGTCATTTTTGTCATCTTTGTCATTTTTGTCATTTTTGTCATTTTTGTCATTTTTTGTCATTTTTGAAATTTTTGTCATTTCTGTGATATTTGTCATTTTTGTCATTTTTGACATTTTTGTCATTTCTGTGATTTTTGTGATATATGTCATTTTTGTCATTTTTGTAATTTTTGTAATTTTTATAAATTTTGTAATTTTTGTCATTTTTGTAATTTTTGTATTTTTTGTAATTTTTGTCATTTTTGTCATTTTTGTCATTCTTGTCATTTTTGTCATTTTTGTCATTTTTGTAATTTTTGTCATTTTTTGTCATTTTTGTCATTTTTGTCATTTTTGTCATTTTTGTCATTTTTGTCATTTTTGTCATTTTTGTCATTTTTGTCATTTTTGTCATTTTTGTCATTTTTGTCATTTTTGTCATTTTTGTCATTTTTGTCATTTTTGTCATTTTTGTCATTTTTGTCATTTTTGTCATTTTTGTCATTTTTGTCATTTTTGTCATTTTTGTCATTTTTGTCATTTTTGTCATTTTTGTCATTTTTGTCATTTTTGTCATTTTTGTCATTTTTGTCATTTTTGTCATTTTTGTCATTTTTGTCATTTTCGTCATTTTCGTCATTTTCGTCATTTTTGTCATTTTTGTCATTTTTGTCATTTTTGTCATTTTTGTCAATTTTGTCATTTTTGTCATTTTTGTCATTTTTGTCATTTTTGTCATTTTTGTCATTTTTGTCATTTTTGTCATTTTTGTCATTTTTGTCATTTTTGTCATTTTTGTCATTTTTGTCATTTTTGTCATTTTTGTCATTTTTGTCATTTTTGTCATTTTTGTCATTTTTGTCATTTTTGTCATTTTTGTCATTTTTGTCATTTTTGTCATTTTTGTCATTTTTGTCATTTTTGTCATTTTTGTCATTTTTGTCATTTTTGTCATTTTTGTCATTTTTGTCATTTTTGTCATTTTTGTCATTTTTGTCATTTTTGTCATTTTTGTCATTTTTGTCATTTTTGTCATTTTTGTCATTTTTGTCATTTTTGTCATTTTTGTTATTTTTGTCATTTTTGTCATTTTTGTCATTTTTGTCATTTTTGTCATTTTTGTCATTTTTGTCATTTTTGTCATTTTTGTCATTTTTGTCATTTTTGTCATTTTTGTCATTTTTGTCATTTTTGTCATTTTTGTCATTTTTGTCATTTTTGTCATTTTTGTCATTTTTGTCATTTTTGTCATTTTTGTCATTTTTGTCATTTTTGTCATTTTTGTCATTTTTGTCATTTTTGTCATTTTTGTCATTTTTGTCATTTTTGTCATTTTTGTCATTTTTGTCATTTTTGTCATTTTTGTCATTTTTGTCATTTTTGTCATTTTTGTCATTTTTGTCATTTTTGTCATTTTTGTCATTTTTGTCATTTTTGTCATTTTTGTCATTTTTGTCATTTTTGTCATTTTTGTCATTTTTGTCATTTTTGTCATTTTTGTCATGTTTGACATTTTTGACATTTTTGACATTTTTGACATTTTTGACATATTTGATATATTTGACATTTTTGACATTTTTGACATTTTTGACATTTTTGTCATTTTTGACAATTTTGACATTTTTGACATTTTTGTCATTTTTGACATTTTTTATATTTTTGACATTTTTGACATTTTTGTCATTCATTTTTGACATTTTTGACATTTTTGACATTTTTGACATTTTTGACATTTTTGACATTTTTGACATTTTTGACATTTTTGACATTTTTGACATTTTTGGCATTTTTGACATTTTTGACATTTTTGACATTTTTGACATTTTTTGACATTTTTGGCATTTTTGACATTTTTGACTTTTTTGACATTTTTGACATTTTTGACATTTTTGACATTTTTGACATTTTTGATATTTTTGACATTTTTGACATTTTTGTCATTTTTGTCATTTTTGTCATTTTTGTCATTTTTGTCATTTTTGACAATTTTGACAATTTTGACAATTTTGACATTTTTGACATTTTTGAAATTTTTGACATTTTCGACATTGTTGACTTTTTGTCATTTTTGTCATTTTTGTCATTTTTGTCATTTTTGTCATTTTTGTCATTTTTGTCATTTTTGTCATTTTTGTCATTTTTGTCATTTTTGTCATTTTTGTCATTTTTGTCATTTTTGTCATTTTTGTCATTTTTGTCATTTTTGTCATTTTTGTCATTTTTGTCATTTTTGTCATTTTTGTCATTTTTGTCATTTTTGTCATTTTTGTCATTTTTGTCATTTTTGTCATTTTTGTCATTTTTGTCATTTTTGTCATTTTTGTCATTTTTGTCATTTTTGTCATTTTTGTCATTTTTGTCATTTTTGTCATTTTTGTCATTTTTGTCATATTTGTAATTTTTGTAATTTTTAGTAATTTTTTGTAATTTTTTGTAATTTTTTTGTATTTTTTTGTAATTTTTTTAATTTTTTGTAATTTTTTGTAATTTTTTGTAATTTTTTGTAATTTTTTGTAATTTTTTGTAATTTTTTGTAATTTTTTGTAATTTTTTGTAATTTTTTGTAATTTTTTGTAATTTTTTGTAATTTTTTGTAATTTTTTGTAATTTTTTGTAATTTTTTGTAATTTTTTGTAATTTTTGTATTTTTTGTCATTGTTGTAATTTTTGTCATTTTTGTCATCTTTGTCATTTTTGTAATTTTTAGCTTTTTTTGACAATTTTGACAATTTGACAATTTTGACATTTTTGACAATTGTCGCAATTTTGACAATTTGACAATTTTGACAATTTTGACAATTTCGACAATTTTGACAATTTTGACAATTTTGACAATTTTGACATTTTTGACAATTTTGACAATTTTGACATTTTTTACATTTTTGATAATTTTGATAATTTTGACAATTTTGACAATTTGACAATTTTGACAATTTTGACAATTTTGACAATTTCGACAATTTTGACAATTTTGACAATTTTGACAATTTTGACAATTTTGACAATTTTGACAATTTTTACAATTTTGACAATTTTGACAATTTTGACAATTTTGACGATTTTGACAATTTTGACAATTTTGACAATTTTGACAATTTTGACAATTTTGACAATTTTGACAATTCTGACAATTCTGACAATTTTGACAATTTTGACAATTTTGACAATTTTTGACATTTTTGACAAATTTGATAATTTTGGCAATTTTGACAATTTTGACAATTTTGGCAATTTTGACAATTTTTACAATTTTGACAATTTTTAAATTTGTCAATTTTGACAATTTTGACAATTTTGACAATTTTGACAATTTTGACAATTTTGACAATTTTGACAATTTTGACAATTTCGACAATTTTGACAATTTTTAAATTTTGACAATTTTGTCATTTTTGTCATGTTTGTCATTTTTGTCATTTTTATCATTTTTGTCATTTTTGTCATGTTTGTCATTTTTGTCATTTTTATCATTTTTGTCATTTTTGTCATTTTTGTCATTTTTGTCATTTTTGTCATTTTTGTCATTTTTGTCATTTTTGTCATTTTTGTCATTTTTGTCATTTTTGTCATTTTTGTCATTTTTGTCATTTTTGTCATTTTTGTCATTTTTGTCATTTTTGTCATTTTTGTCATTTTTGTCATTTTTGTCATTTTTGTCATTTTTGTCATTTTTGTCATTTTTGTCATTTTTGTCATTTTTGTCATTTTTGTCATTTTTGTCATTTTTGTCATTTTTGTCATTTTTGTCATTTTTGTCATTTTTGTCATTTTTGTCATTTTTGTCATTTTTGTCATTTTTGTCATTTTTGTCATTTTTGTCATTTTTGTCATTTTTGTCATTTTTGTCATTTTTGTCATTTTTGTCATTTTTGTCATTTTTGTCATTTTTGTCATTTTTGTCATTTTTGTCATTTTTGTCATTTTTGTCATTTTTGTCATTTTTGTCATTTTTGTCATTTTTGTCATTTTTGTCATTTTTGTCATTTTTGTCATTTTTGTCATTTTTGTCATTTTTGTCATTTTTGTCATTTTTGTCATTTATATCGTTTTTATCATTTTTGTTATTTTTGTCACTTTATTTTTTTTTTAATTTTGTCGGATTTCCCTTTTTTTGTTGTTTTAATTTTTTGTCATTTGTGTTGTTTTCTGTTATTTGTGTTTTTAACTTTTTAAAAACCTATTCAAAGTAGAATTTCGAATAAAAATTTCTTGAAGTGATGCGGCTTTTCAAGTTTTCTGATTGCAATCTGAAGGTAGAGTAAATTTGTGGGATTTGCATTCTTTTCAATAACCGTTATTTTCAATGTGCCATTGGGGTGAATTTGAGTTTTGCTCAAATCTGAATTCAGATCGGTATCCCGATTAGATTTCGGAAACAAACAACTCGATTTTGTGATGCTATCACATTTTGGGATTTACAACTATTTCAATAGATAAAGGGGAAAATTTCTTAATCCCATCAAATTTGAAATATTTATGCTGAAGAGTCACGATTGGGCTGCAAACCGCCGACCAAACGAAGAAGGTTGACAATCACTACCAGCTGCTAGTCGGTGTTGTTCGATATGGCCAACAACGAACGGTAAATAAAACATTGTCAATTAGCCGCTCTGGAGCGTGGTTCCTTTGCGGTTGACCGCCCATGAAATGCCCATGCCGGTAGTTTGGCAAGATTTATAGATTCCGGCACCATGCGAAAAAAAAATAGACGGCATAGGTGGAATAAGCCATTAGGTAGCGCAAAATAGACTGGAATTTGTTCTTTAGCTAGTTCGTAATGAAGCCGTAATGCAAAAAATGAATGTAAAAGATAAAAAACCGCATAAAAGCGTCAAAAGAGAATAAAATTCTTTCTTAGCTAAAATTAAAACAACTTTAGAGCGTTATCTTCCCAATCCTACGTTTCTGACAGGACTTAATGAAATTAGAACAGTTTTTGACAAAACGATTTATCAACTATGTGTAAACAAGATGTAATTAGTGTTACGGTCCTTTGTATCATGTGAGGAACATTCTTGTGAACAAACATTACCAGACCGAGGAATCCGTTACTCAATAAGAACTTACCCAATTCTTTTAGCTCTCTATGCAATGGGTACATCGTGGAGTAAAATTTAACCATAGTCGTCACAGTCATGGCGCTAATTTTATTAGATTGTATCATTCTTTCAACCATTAATTCATTCCTACGCCCCTCAGTCTCGGTGCGGAACTGCGATTGTTCCTCGATTCTTGGATCAGCAACTACAGATGAAAAAGCAGAGAACAAAGCCTTAAAAAAACAGGTGCGAAAAGCGCAATTGTCTCACAAATGACCGACTGACGACGATGACTACCGGCTGCTTGACTGACTGACATTAAACAGAGGTAAATGTTCTTGTACCCCGCGTGTAAATCATAATGGCAGACATCTATTTGGGGAACGTTATGACCACATTTAAGGTGATTGACTTTGGCGTTTTTTTTTCTTTGCCTTCAACTCCACCGCGGTTTCTTTTATTGTTTGTTATAAAGTAAAGTTCACTCAAATTCGCGGCTGAGTTCGAATGCTTGGCTGCACTTTCAACCAGGTTGATTTTTAATAAAATAAACAAACCGTAGCGCGGTGTTGTATTTGTGGTAGACTTTTGCAAACTTCAAAATGCTAGTTCCAGACAATAGTTACAAATGGCTTCCGAGAACTGTTTTATTTGTGATTTACACATAACCCAATATTGAGTGCAAAATATTCAAAGTGTAGAAAGTGTCGAGTTTCCCAAAAAAAAAAATTGAGTGACACCAAGGACTTTTGGGGAAAAGTTTATCCCCTGAATAACTCAACCTGATCATGCGAGGTGAGTATTTTTGCGGTTGTCATGGTGCATCGACCGGCTACAAACTGCCGCGCGGTGCATTCAAGCGTGGGTGCAAACAAACAAAAAACATATCCAAAACCGGTCAAGCGTGACCGGACCATCCATGCTGGCAGACCCTCCCACGGGGATAAATGCTACTCAAAGTCTGGTTGAAAGTGGTATGAGCGACGCAGATGATTACCGAGGGACTGGCAGACATAAGTGTACCAATTCTTTCTGCGGGAACATAGAATTGTTACATGTACACAGTGGGTATGCATGTTGAGTATGATCAGACGTCCATCGGGGCTCGAGCCAGGCTCACGTTATTGATACAGAAATGAAGCGCCTCACCCTGCCGGTTTAACATAATCAATTGCACATGGAATGAAACACATCTGTACCTGAGGGTAGATTGTTTGATGGATTGAGTTGCACAAGTTGATAAATGCTTTGTTTTGACAGTTACTATGACAAGAGTTGTTTGTTAGCAGTTAGGGTGCGTTTTGAAACGTCACATCTATATAAGGTACACCGGGGTAAGTGGGGACGGGTTTTCGTATAGTTCAACTTTAAAAAATCATTAAAAAATCAGCAGTGGGTCAATTTTGATAAAATCGCGTTCAATGTGATGCAGAACATGTTGTTCACAAATGCTGAAGAGATGAGCTTGATAGACGCAAAGCGAAAAAAGTTATCACGTAAATTGTTATGGACTGCTGGTGTCTTCACTTACCCCGCTTTATGGGGTAAGTGGGGACGGTAGATTTTCCCTTTGATTTCTCAGGAAATTTTCAACAAATTTGTGTTTTTTTGGTTGAATACGTTACTTTATTACTCGAACCGTCCAAAATTTTGGAAAAAGTTCATGGTACTATTAATAAGGCATCTTTCAATGATTATTGTGTGTAATCCGATATTATTGAAAATATATACTTATTTTAGAAAAAACAAGTGCTTTTCCCAACTTTTCATGATCTGAATGCTAAATAAAGCTAAATTTGTATTGAATGAAGGAGAAAAATTGAAAAAATGTGTAAACATCAAGTATGTATAAGGCCGTCCCCACTTACCCCAGGTAGGGTTTGGAGACACAATTTTAGATTTTTTCAAATAAACCCTTTTTTCGCAATTTTCAACCGTCATTTCTTTTCCTAACTGGTTGTTCCGAATGTAAGGATTGTTTCAATGTAGAGTTTTTCGTCAAGAACCAGCTAGTTTACGAGAAATTTGCGATTGAAAAAGATGCACATCAACTCCACATCGTAGTTAAAAATAGAAAATTTACAAAAAGTCACCGTAAACATCCGCAATTGTCGGAACCGTATCTCTTTTACAGTTATTGGATAGATTACAAGTAAATTTAACATTCTGCATTAAAAGTTTGAAAAAATAGTCCACAGTATTGTTTTAATAGCCACCGTCCCCACTTACCCCGCGTCCCCACTTACCCCGGTGTACCTTATATAAAAAGCAATTTCTGTATGTTTGTTTGTTTGTTTGTTTGTTTGTTTATTTGTTTGTCCTCTATAGACTCAGCCGTCTTAAGAGCTAGAGAGCTGAAATTTGGCATGGATACTCATTAGGACCAGGAAGGATGAAAAATGTTCTCAGATTTTTGGATGACCCCTTCTGAAGGGGGTCGTCCATAAAAGAAAAATATTGTTTTCACGATATTGACGTTATTTTTCGTCGGATTGTATTGAAAATTGGCACATGAGTGTGTTGAAAGATGAGCAATCGATTTCAGATGTCAAATTTTGTGTAAGGGGACATCCAAAAGGGTCGTCCATATTAACTGTTCGCTGCTTTTGCGATATTGACGTTATTATACATCGTATTCAGATGAAAATTGGTACATGATAGTTTTGAGTGACGTGCAATCGATTAGCGGTATCAAATTCAGTGTAAGGGGCCGGCAAAAGGGGTCGTCCATATTAAATTTTCAGTATCTTAGTGATATTGACGTTTTTATACATCAGATTGAGATGAAAATTTGCACATAAGAGTTATTAGGGACAAACAACTGATTTCACTTATCCAAACTAAAATCAAGGGTCGGCCAAAGGGGTCGTCCATATTAACTATTTACTGTTAATGCGATATTGTCGTTATTATACATCTGATTCAAATGAAAATTGGTACTCGAGAGTTTTGAGGGACGAGCAATGGATTTCAGGTATTAAATTCAGTGTAAGGGGTCGGCAAAGGGGGTCGTCCATATTAACCTTTCAATATTTTTGCAATATCGTGGTTATTTTTATCGTATTGGCATGAAAATTTGCACGCGATAGTTTTTGGGGACGGGCAATCGATTTCAGATGTCAAATATTTTGCAAGGGGTCGACGAAAGTGGTCGTCCAAATTAATTAATTTTTCACTTTTTTTAGCAATGTTGAAGTTATTATGCAATGAATTGCTTTGAAAATTTACACACGGGAGTTTTGAAGGAAGGGCAATTGATTTCAGATATCAAAGATTGTATAAGAGACCACCGAAAGGGGTTTAAATTTTTAGCAATAATTTCGTGCAGCGATCCAGTCGAAATTTATACTCGGGGGTTTTTTTGGCACGGTCAATTGATTTCTGATTTCAAATTTAGTAGCAGACGACAGAAAAAGTGATCGTCCAATATTTTTGCAAATTATTAGTTAACAATGAATTCGGAAATGCACCCGGTAAATGCTTGGCAATTGACTTTCATACAAACTGTTCATGACATATTCCGAGTTAAATGCGAAACGGAGTTCGTATGGGATCAGCTAGTCTTGTATAAAGGGCATTGTTAAGAATTTCAACAATTTTGTAATGAAACTTAGATTGAAATGTAGTCCACAAGTGCAACAATAAACGTCTTCCAAAGCTTTTTTTCAATTATCATTCTGTTGAGATTTGTCTCATCATAGCAACCGATGAAACGAATATCAACACACACACATCAGAAGTGAACAATTAGGAAATGTAACACTAGAGATGGTTTTAGTATACATAGACAGATAAGTTAAAAAAAGTATTCCGATTTCTACAAGCTATTAGTTAAAGATCTCTCCTTTCCAGTGCTCAAAGTGCTACTTCTACAGGTTCTGGGCACAGTACTAGTGAAAATGGGGAGAAGAGGAATCAACAGTGGAAGATCTAGCCAAGAGGCTGATGGGAGGAAAATGAGCCAAATCCTGGAAGGTCAACAAACCAGCAATCATCGGGAAGTCTTTGAGACAGGAACCAGAGCCACTGGAAGGTGGTAGGTGCAGATCCATTGGGAGGTCGTTGTGCCGGGACCATTGGAAGGCCGGCGAGCCGAGTACTGTGGAAGATTGTCGATCCAGGAACCACCTGAAAGGTCGTCAGACAGATGCCATGGAAGGCCGTTGAGTCCGAGCCATTGGAGGCGGACCGAAATCACTTGTAGATCGTCTTGTCGGAAGGTTGGTGGGCTGGTATCATGGAAGGTCGTCAAGTCAGGAACCAGGTGGTCATCGGATCAGCAGCCACTGCAGAAACGGAGTATCACGAAAGATCGTCAAGCTGGTGCCGTGGAAGGTCATGGTATCGAAAAGCCAAATGGAGGGCCTTGTACTGGGACCACTGGGAAGCCTCCGGCCCTTGGAAAGGCGTCGAGGCGAAAGGAAAGCTTCGAGCCGCAGAAAGAGCGTCGCAACTAGAGCCATGGAAAGTATTCGAGCCAGAGCCATTGGGAGGTTGTCGTCGAACTGGTGTCATGGAAGGTCACCGAGCTGCAACAGGGGCAAGAGCGTTGTTCAAATGAAGGCGACGATTGAGGTTCAGTGTGTCAATACTGATGTTATGAAATCGTTTGGTACATCTTTGTACCTAAAAATAATCACATTTTCGTAGATGACGGAAAGAATTAAAGAAACATAAGCTATCAAAGAACGAAAGAACATAAGCCGTAAATATCATGAATTTTTCGAAAAAGATACAACGGCTCACCGACAGGACTTGAACCTGCAATCTCCGCTTCAGTACAACGGCGCGTTAGCCAATTCCACCACGGTGAACGTGATGAAACCGGCGAACCCGAGCAATCGAGCTCTGCCGATCAACTGCTGGACCTTCTATCGAAAACACAACGTATATCCCGCATGTCCCATGTGTAACTGGTCTGCTCGGAACCTTGAGCAGCACTGATTCGCTTCTACATCTGACCGTAAGTTGCGGCAAACCCGAAGCAATCGACCATGTGCTCGCTCGGCTTAAATCCCGAGTCGATGGGTGGGGTTAGAGAAACAAGAGATATCAGTAGCTGGAAAGATCACATGCGGGATATACATTGTGTTTTCGATAGAAGGTCCAGCAGTTGATCGGCAGAGCTCGATTGCTCGGGTTCGCCGGTTTCATCACGTTCACCGTGGTGGAATTGGCTAACGCGCCGGTGTACTGAAGCGGAGATTGCAGGTTCAAGTCCTGTCGGTGAGCCGTTGTATCTTTTTCGAAAAATTCATGATATTTACGGCTTATGTTCTTTCGTTCTTTGATAGCTTATGTTTCTTTAATTCTTTCCGTCATCTACGAAAATGTTCAGTGTGTGTCGTTGAAGAGGAGCAGCTCCATCTTCAGGAGGAGCCGCCGGATGCAGTTAGGATACTGCTGATGAATGTGTTGCGAAGGAGTGTTTAAATTTGTCTCATAGTAACAATCAATATCAACACACACACATCAAAAGTTAACAATAATTAAATGTAACAATAGAGATGGCTTTAATGTGAATAGACCGAATAGCTAGAATTAAAAGTATTCCAAGTTCTACCAGCTAGTAGTTAAAGATCCCTTCTTTCCAATGCCCAAAGTACTGCTTTATCACATTCGAAAAAAGCTAAGCCTGCAGCATAAAGCATGGATCACTACAAATCTGGACGCACTATTTATTTTACCATAGTGCTCCTAGTTGTCGGATCTGGAATGTTTTGGCAGCACTTTGTAGAGGAATGTTTTTTCTACCAGTGCTGAAAATTTCATTACGATTCGTTTTGTTTCAAAAAAGTGACACGTGATGGAAGCCGCGAGATGAAAATAAATTTTTAACACCCACGTCAAAAACCCAACGTGGTCGGGTTCAAAAATCGCGAAATCGTTAAAAATGGTCAAATCAACCGTGTTTAGGGTTCTCAAACGTTTCCGTGAGATGCGTACTATACATCGGCAGGTTCATACCAAGCGTTATAGTGGACCTAAGAATCAGAAACTGCATTTGAAGGTGTTGAGAACGATCAAGGAAAACACAGGGTAGTCGGACTATGACATTGCCAAGAAATTCAACGCCGACCGGTGCACCGTCAGCAGAATTCGTCTACGCGAGAGAATACGATCCTATCGGACCAGTAAGCAACCAAACCGGACATTGAAGCACAATTTAGTAGCCAAAGGACGTGCCCACAAGTTATACAACAAGATTCCAACGAAGTTCGACGGATGTATCCTCATGGATGACGAAACGTACGTGAAGATGGATTTTGGGCAGCTTTCTGGCCAAAAATTATGTAAAGCCACTGCAGTGGTGCACTGCACTGGTCATGGTGATGTCCCCGGCAACTTCAAATTCGTTTTTGCTGATAAGTTTGCAAGAAAGTGTTTGATCTGGCAAGGTATTTGCAGCTGCGGACAAAAAATTCCGGTTTTTGTGAAAAACAAGACCATGGACTCCGAAATTTACAAGGAGGAATGCCTGAAAAACTTTTTTTTCGTACATAAGATCTCACAAAGGACTAGTTAAGTTTTCGCCAGATTTGGCAAGCTGCCACTACAGCTAGGAGGTTCTACAGGGGTATTGGGCCAACGGGTGGATTTTGTCGAAAAGGACATCAACCCACCCAACTGCCCTCAATTCCGCCCTATCGAAAAATTTTGGGCAATTGTCAAGCAGAAGATGAAAAAGAATGGTAGGACGACTCGGGAAGCAACAGAGATGAAGAGATTGTGGAACAAAATGGCCGCTGAGGTCAGCGAATAGGGTGTTCAAACTATAATGAGTGATACTCAACCAAAAGTTCGAAAATTCATCAAAACAACATCGGAATAATTTTTTTATTATTTTTCCTTTAAAGTGCAATAAAAACCCTACATTTCAAGTACAAAACATTTTTATTTCGTTTACATAGCTCCGAGATAGACCCGTTTTAATGCGTCCAGATTTGTAGTGATCCATGCTTTAATGGTGTATTGGAAAGAACTAAAATATTCTATATCACAGAAGCATAAAATTTTATTCAATTTCAGAAGAAACTTACGACTTTTATGGTTAAAAAACTCAACAACCCATAACTGTCTTAATTTTAACATAACTTTTTTATAAGGATCTGTGCTAAGTGCTAAATAAGAGCAATATCAGCGCACGCATAAGTAATTAGTTAGCTAATACTCAGTTTGGCTCAAACAATAGTTTGAGTTTGAATTATACTATTTTCGTTCTGCTTATCTCGGTCGCAATTTTTTTCTGAAATATTTCAAAACCAACGACCTTTCCGCTAAAAATACTTCGATCAGCACGTGTCTCAAAATAACGAAAATAAGCCCGTACCATCTTAAGTGGAAGCATAAATTATGAAAATCGAATCGTATGTGTGTGGATTAATTCGAGTAGCGAGCTCCGTCTGGCATTCGCATTGGCACGGTCAGTCAGTGTTTTCTCGAGTGGTCCCTCAGTTTGTCTGACAGCAAACATTACCGAAGATATGAACCAAAACAATTTTCATCTATCAGATGCCATGTATCATCTCTTCATCTTATTTAGCCAGTCTGCCGGGCGGCGATCAGCCATCATGACGACCGGCGGGCATCTTAAAGTTGGTTTTAAAACCAGAAAACTAAATTAAAGCAATGCAATTCTACGAGCAGCTTTTTTTACACTAATTAGTGAAACTCTTAGGGCGGTTGCGCGAAAATTTCTGCACAAAATTAGTCGTTTCAAGCCGCTCGAGTGTTGTATTTTCACTTTATTAAAGTGTTAACGCCAACATTGGTATCGCGAAAAAGGGTTCCACAATTTATTCATTAAATCGTCGAAAGTAAACATTATCGCACCAGTTCGTTGTTGTTTCGCGAACGAGTGTTTTCGGATAGTCGAAAGGGACTGGAAAATCGACGATTTTCGAATCCTCGTGGATTTTGACGTGAGAATGACATTGAGTGGGCGAATGAGAGCAGTCAAGCGTGATGGGCCGTGCCGTGACGTGACGTGTGTGCTTTTGATGGTCGTGGAGCTGAGTGTTGAGGCTGTAGGTTGTTGGTTTTATTTATTTTTAACAGGGCTGACATGATCTCTTACTCGATGCTGGGATTTTCACTTTGAGGCTGAATCATTAGGCAGAAAGTCCTCAGACAGAAGGCCATTCGGACGTTAGGTCGATAAGGCCACTAGACCGAATTGGTCATATGGCCGAATAGATGTTTGTCCGAATGGACGATAGGCAGTATCGCATGGATGCTAAGCCGGCAAGGCAATTTTCGACGCTAGACTCAGCCAAATTGACGTTTGACCGAATGGTCATTAGGCCGAATGGTTATAATGACGATAGGCGACTTATTGATCACCCAACCTCGCATTCATTCGCCCTAACTACCACTACGTCTATTCGGAGAATGATCATTTGGTCTAATCTACACCCGGCCTAAAAATTACACCCGACCTTATGTCTCATTCGGCCTATTGCTCTATTCGGCCTATTGTCCTTTACGGTTGAATATCCTTCGGCCTGGTTCCCAATTCGGAATATTTGCCACCTATTTCGAACGTAATCAACGCAGATTTCAGTGATGGAATAGATTTAAAGAATAAACTACTTCAGTAAGGTACATAGCTACACTCTGCACTAGCGATTGCTAGTTCCACCAGCGACTGTCAATACGTGAATTGCTAATCGTGGGGTTCAACAGTTTAAAATTTTTAATAAGTTTCTTTTGTTGTCTTTTGATGAAGATGTATTGGTAAAACAGCATTAGCTTAATGAAACTTAACTCATTACATCTTGCCAAAAAAAAATTTTTTTAAATATTTGAATGTCTCAGAAAGAACATTCCGACTAGCGTTGGGTCACCTTGTGTTGCGCAATTTTCATCCATCGCAACCTGAAGTGGACCGACCTTCAAAGTTGCTCTCGGTTCCGGATGAACGATCCACATAATACCAAACTGCGCGTTGATACCAATCAACGTAATACCTTTCAAAGGAGAAGATTGCCATCATTCGAATAATATACGAACGAAAAAAAAATCAAACTCTGCTATTTTATTTCCCATGGTCATTCCGAAACATCGTTCTTCCATTTGACCTGTAATATCTACTGCTCACAACAACCGGCTGAAACTGATTCCGTCCGAAAAAATAAACGCAGCCCCACATCGGATAATTACACGCGGATCGGATCCAATTCAGAATCTGGGACCGCGTTCAGCACCAAAACACACATTCGTCGATCGATCGATCGAAAATAATCGGGCCAAGCCAATCCAGTCAGTAGATACTTAGGTGGGTTGGTAGGTAATTGAATGAATGAACTCTCCGAGCGAGCGGGTCTAAAAGGTAAATAAACATAATGAAAACGCTCACTCACTCATGGTAAGCTCGCTAATCAATAAAATGCCGGGGGAAGCAAGCGGTTTGATTTTTCCGCTGCGAGTACCCCGGCCCAATCATCGAGGAATGTGATATCTACGGGGCTCAGCTTACTCTCGATCGATCGATTCGCACTATTATTGGAGAAGGAGGTGCTGTAGCAAAATGTTGGCAATTGGTTAGTGGTGCAGGTGCGTGCTTTTTTTTCTCTTCCATTCTTCATTATTGTTGCAATTTTGCGGGCTTCTCGGAAACTCGGACGGAACGGCGGAAATGGGATCGAGTTTCTGGGCTGGTCTTTACACTCAGCGGATTTTTGCGGGAGTGCGAACAGCGGATGTTCTATGTGGAATGCCGGTCGTAACTGAGAAGAACATACCTGATTTATTTTGCGAACCGCAAAATGTAATGGTGAACAATAGACTGCTAGTGTTTTGTACGGAAAACTTCAAATTTATACACTTTTACACCACCTCCTATTACTTTTTTTTATTGTTTCTACAGCCAGAAAAATCTCGGTACAATTTGGAAGCGATTCATTCAGTCCTTGATCAGCGCAATGAGGTTGAATTTTGTGTGGGATTAAAATTGCCATTCAAAAATCACCACTGGAGGTTAAAAAAATCCTTGGAAGATTAACACTAAAATGTGTGAAAAAACCTTACTTTATTTTTTTTATATATTTTATGATTTTCACCGTCTCTGAATGCTAAATAAAAAGCTCCTTTACCTTAGGACGTGAATAAAAAAATCCCAACAATCTTTACAGGCTTTACAGAACCTTTGCAAAAGCATTACATAAAACTGTTAAAGACGATAACTAAGGAAAACCTGATTTTCTTTTGCTACTTTTTATTGGATTAATTATTTTTATTTTTATTTGATTACAACTTTTTCTAGGAAGTACTTAGCTTCATCCCATATTAAAGAAATATTAAGCTTAAAAATGAACAAAAGTAAAATAGAAAAAATAATAAAACTCAATACACTTATTCATGAATCAATCAATTCTTATCATATTGCAAACTGATGCTTGGTGACCTAAAATTTTGAAAAGTCGAAATTGCCAAAAATGTCTGAAATGTAAAATATGACAAAAAAAAACAAAAATGCTAAAAATGTCAAAAATGAAACAAATGTAAAAAAGTAAAACGTGTGAAAAATGTAAAAAATGTGCAATATGAAAAAATGTAAAAAATGTAAAATATGTAAAAAATGTACAAAATTTAAAAAATGTGAAAAATGTAAAAAATCTAAAAAATGTGAAAAAAGTAAAAAAATGTCAGAAATGTCAAGAATGTAAAAAATTTCCAAAATGACAAAAATGACAAAAAAAAACAAAAAAGACAACAATGACAAAAACAACAAAAATTACAAAAATGACAAAAATTACAAATTAACAAAAATTACAAAAATGACAAAAATGACAAAAATGACAAAAATGACAAAAATGACAAAAATGACAAAAATGACAAAAATGACAAAAATGACAAAAATGACAAAAATGACAAAAATGACAAAAATGACAAAAATGACAAAACTGACAAAAATGACAAAAATGACAAAAATGACAAAAATGACAAAAATGACAAAAATGACAAAAATGACAAAAATGACAAAAATGACAAAAATGACAAAAATGACAAAAATGACAAAAATGACAAAAATGACAAAAATGACAAAAATGACAAAAATGACAAAAATGACAAAAATGACAAAAATGACAAAAATGACAAAAATGACAAAAATGACAAAAATGACAAAAATGACAAAAATGACAAAAATGACAAAAATGACAAAAATGACAAAAATGACAAAAATGACAAAAAAGACAAAAATGACAAAAAAGACAAAAATGACAAAAATGACAAAAATGACAAAAATGACAAAAATGACAAAAATGACAAAAATGACAAAAATGACAAAAATGACAAAAATGACAAAAATGACAAAAATGACAAAAATGACAAAAATGACAAAAATGACAAAAATGACAAAAATGACAAAAATGACAAAAATGACAAAAATGACAAAAATGACAAAAATGACAAAAATGACAAAAATGACAAAAATGACAAAAATGACAAAAATGACAAAAATGACAAAAATGACAAAAATGACAAAAATGACAAAAATGACAAAAATGACAAAAATGACAAAAATGACAAAAATGACAAAAATGACAAAAATGACAAAAATGACAAAAAATGACAAAAATTACAACAACGAAAAAAAATGACAAAAAAGACAACAAAATGACAACAATGAAAAAAAATGACAAAAATGACAAAAATGACAAAAATGACAAAAATGACAAAAATGACAAAAATGACAAAAATGACAAAAATGACAAAAATGACAAAAATGACAAAAATGACAAAAATGACAAAAATGACAAAAATGACAAAATTGACAAAAATGACAAAATTGACAAAAATGACAAAAATGACAAAAATGACAAAAATGACAAAAATGACAAAAATGACAAAAATGACAAAAATGACAAAAATGACAAAAATGACAAAAATGACAAAAATGACAAAAATGACAAAAATGACAAAAATGACAAAAATGACAAAAATGACAAAAATGACAAAAATGACAAAAATGACAAAAATGACAAAAATGACAAAAATGACAAAAATGACAAAAATGACAAAAATGACAAAAATGACAAAAATGACAAAATTGACAAAAATGACAAAGATGACAAAAATAACAAAAATGACAAAAGTGATAAAAATTACCAAAAATTACAAAAATTTCAAAAATTAAAAAAATTACAGAAATTACAAAAATCACAAAAATTGCAACATTGTCAAAGATCCCAAAAATCACAAAAATGAAAAAATGACAAAAATGATAAAAATCACAAAAATTACAATCACAGAAATCAAAAAAAATTTTCAAAAATGACAAAAATCACAAAAAAAACAATAATCTATAATCTAGCTTGTTTGCGGTGAACAGGTTTGATATCAGGACCATCTCAGTTTTGATCAACTGCTGTATGGAAAATCGTTGTACATTATCATCGACGACGAAACCTATTCAAGTTTGATTACAAAACGCTTCCGGGGGACCAGTATTACAGTATTCGGGATGGCCAAAGTGTTGACGACACGGAGACATCAATTTTTATCGAAAAATTCGATAAGAAGCCAATGGTTTGGCAAGCCATATATGAGTGTGAGTCGGAGATTCGTCGTCCGCTGCTCATGATACGCAAGCATGATCATCTAGTACTGTTTTGGATAGAATTGGCATCAGTTTTCTACTCAATGGCTTGAAACTTTTTAGACCTTTACCAAATCCTATTCGAGAAAACGTGTAAAGCCTGCCGATTATATCGAAAACTTCGCTAAAGACTGGAAAAAAGTGTTCAAAATCATCAAAAATCAGTCTGTGCTCAAAAAGCATATTCAGTGAGTTAATTACGCATTGGAAGCTGGCTGGCACAATTTTCAAACCGAAAAGTATTCTATGTGCTAATATTTTACAAAAATCGAAACTTCTAAGAAAAATAATGTATTCGTTACAATACGCGGGCTCAGTTGCAGGAAATTACTGACGCATAACGCACGGTTTTAATGAAATAAAATGCTAATTAACAAACATGTACACTACACCTCTAAGATGTGTCAATCAAAAGTTATGATGATTTCAAAATTAAATAATTTTTGTTGATATTTTTCTCATCTGTTCAAATGGCACCCCTGTACTGCGTTTTGGGTAGGAGCCATTGTACGTTGGAAGCTAGCTGGTGTGTTTTCCCATATGCAGAAATGTTTTCGTATCATTTCATTGGTTAGTTTGCTTGTCGTAAAAGTAGTTGATAAGTTTTTTGAATTTTTAGATACCTTCAAACCTTAGAGCCACAGGTGTTATTGGGCCCAAAAGAACCATTGACCGTTTGATACTTTTTTGTCTCGATTCTGACCAGTCCAATGTATACACGATACTCAGTAGTGAACTTCCATCAAGAAATAGTGTTGTGTATATCAACGTGATACTCTGGAGTGAATTTTCTCTTCAAGAAAGTTTCAGAATGTATACGCACAGTAAAAATCTCAAAAAGAAAAATATGAGCGTATTTCAAAGTGAAGTATAATTACATCACAACTTAGATAACTTAGGACAAGGTACCTAAAATTCGATCACTGGCCTACGGTTGACTGGAATCTAATTTTGTATTAAATCACTGTTAACTTTAAATCCTGCTTAGACATAATGGGATACCCTATAGCTTACGATTCTGGAAATAGCTTCCACCAGTTTTCACAGATAGGTCGGTTTTTATCAAAAATTGATAACTTGACAACGCAACTTTGGCATTCTTTAGATAACGCTACATTGATCGATTATTACAAATTTAAAAAAAAATCACATGGAGGATCTTTGTTCAATCAATTATTTTTTTGACGATCAATATGTTACCAGTCAACATGTTTCCTTTGAAGTTACTTAATCCATTTCTTACTCCTCTTTATAGTATACGAAACATTTTTAAAATTCATATCAAAAGGTAAAAAACCTTTGGCCACCAAACCATACCGCTGATGAAATATTAATACGAAAAGTAAAAACCGTAACTCGTACACACACGGGTATCCGCTTCGATGGAAATCACACTTCCCAGCACGGGGAGTTATGATGCGTTCTTTGGCCTTAGGTAATCCGGATCGGATAGCTTAAGCGAATCGAAACCCACTTGTGCCGATTCATAAGTAACACAAGTTGGTACAAAGAAATTGAGTTCCCCGAGTTCACCTAAGCGTGAAATTAATCATTAAGTTGTTCTGTTGAAAAGTTGACCGGTTTGAGTTTTTTCTTCGAAGCTCGAGCGGAACAAGAAGTAAATGTGTTATTAACTGACGACTTGTTACTAACTCTTCCTAAATATTGAGTTCAAAGTGATCCAATCATAAAGTTATCTGATGACGAAACTGTTCCAAGTTGCTTTGTGGAGACATGTAGAACATTAAATTTTAAGAACACCTGAAATTGCAGCAAATAACAGGAAATTCCTTTCGATGAGTGGAGAATTAATGTCCATCACCTCCAAGTTCTGAATCGACTCAAACATCGACCCAACTAACATTGAAGTGAAATCGAGTAATTTCCATCCGGTTGGAGTGCATCGAATTCCGCTGGTTTTTTTTAAGCTTAAAATTCAAATAATAGAAGGAAAAAAATCTCAATAACCATCGCAAAGTCTCCATTAATTAATGTCCGAAACGCAAATGGTCGCAATTTTATTGGACCTTGGCAGAGTGCGCTCCGGATTTGTTTCTGATCACGTTAAGATTTTCGTCTGCTGGGCATTATTGATGTTTATGGCTTTGTTGGTTTTTGGGTATTTTTTTCCTCCTTCCATTCAGGCGGCCATTCAGCAAAATCCAACTCAAGAAATCGAAAGTTGTAAATCGGAAGATGAATGGACGCGGGGAGATTCGCCGCGGAGCGTTTATTCAATTACAACAATGGCCAGTGTCGGTGCCACCGCAAGGTGCGTTAGAAGTACCCTTTTCCGCGTACATGAAGCGTATGAAGCGGTGCGTGTTTTTTTCTTTTATTTTTGGGCTTTTCGTCTACTGAACCTTGTTCAGGTCATAAGCCAACGACCATGCATCTTGGAAGCTTTTCTCGTTATTACTTACCTACTCATTTTTTTCTGGAAATATTTCGAGCGGAACACCACCAGTGAGTGAAATGGTTTCGCGAGATTTCCCTTTCATTTGGTGACAATTGTTCGTATTTCTAAGGTATCTAAATCTACAAGTTGCTTCAAAATTCATTTCTGAATAAGTCGAGTAGCAGTCGAAAAATGTCTTGATCATTCGTCAATTTCGGGGCTAGCATTTTCCAATGTTGTGCTACACGTTGTTTTCTCATTACCATACCCAGCAGCAGTCAATCAATGGTTGGTAGCAGGTATAAGTAGTGCGCGGAACTTCTCTCTGTGTGTCAGCAGAGTAGTAAACAACAATCTTTTAATGGGCCGGATTTTTTTTCTACTTTTTCTACCGGGCGACGACATTTGGTCATGCCTTCGAGAGTCAAAGTAAAGAAAAACTTTTACTTTTTTTGTCTGTCCCTTCGCGATGGAGAAGACGTTCCGCGACGATAATTCCATTCGATACGGTGCGAATTTCGGAAGTTTCCGGTACCAACCTTGTTTGAATTTTCAAGACGGGATTACCACGTTTTATTACAGCTTACAGCATTTAACAATATTGTCAGTTTCAATCTTGTGGCTTATTCATTTGGAGAACAACTTTTGTGTACCCAAGAAACAGTCAAAGTTTATACAATTATAAAGGAATGTAACATCGCAAATATCTTATAAAACCATTAGGATTTATAATGTCTCCGAAAAAAGCTGATTGAAGATAGGCAATTTTGAATTAAGAGAGCAATTAAGAAAAGCTGTTTTGAAATTGAAGGAAATATCTCATATTATTTTGACTGATGTAAAACTTAAATGGTAGGGGAGAGTGGGGTAACGTAGGCCACTCTGAATATCTCAGATGTGTGTTGAGATGAAAATCTCAATCCAACTGTCACCGTCGTCGCTTTGCTCAAGCATATTTTTCTATATGTTGTTGACTTGAATACGCATTAGGGGGCATCCATTAATTACGTAACGCTCCTAGGGGGGGAAGAGTAAGCTCGAGCGTTACGAAATGTGACATAGGGGAGGGGGGGAGGTATGCTCCTCGTTACGTAACGATTTTTTCCTTAAAAATTTCAGTTTAATCGCAGCTATTTTGATGTCATGCAATTTTTGCAGAATGATAAACAAACCAAAATCAGCTTAAAATTTGTAAGCTTTATGATTAAACAAACTCCTTGAACAAAATGGATTAAGGAAGGTAGATCATCAGATAACAAGCACACAACAACTTTTAATAAGACAATCATATTATTCTATCAGAGAGTTATCATCAATGAGTACTAAGAAGCGATTTGGAGTGATATTAATTCCGTTTCGAAGAACGTTAAAAAAAATTACGTTAAAGTCTTTTTTGCCATCAAAAATTATTCAAAAACATGAAAAGAGGGGAGGGGGGTTATTATCAGCGTTACGTAATTTTCATAGGGGGGGGGGGTACGTCGAAGCGTGACGATTTGTGACATACGGGGGGGAGGGGGTCAAAAAAGTGCATTTTTTGCGCCACGTAATTTATGGATGCCGCCTTATATGCTTCTTTTATTTATCAAGCTTAAAAAAGTTAAAAAAAATTAACTTACTCAATATTAACTAATATGCTCATACGCTTATGTTCTTAGTTTTGTCATGTTCTTTCACGTGGAAAATAAATTATTGATGAAACATCAATAAGTCACACAAACGCAACCGATTTGCAAAACATAGCTTGTGGGGAATCGTGGGCCACACATTTTGGGCCATCTATATTTTTATGTTTTTAAACACATTCAATAATTAAAATACATTTTCCCTATCTTTAAAGTTCTCTTATGACAAATGAAAGGCTAAGAAAAATATTTTGTCCATCCCATATAAGGATTTTTGCAAAACGTTCACGAGCCAGGTTTTTGAATCTTTTTGATCATTCACATGTCTCTTTTTTATTTCATCATCTAAAATTGCTTTAAAATAACGAAATGAATTATGAAATTACAGTTTTAGGTCAACTAATAAACTTTGCATGTTATTTGGTCAATTTGGATTTGATGGCCCATGATTCCCCACCATTTTTCAAAATCCCAAAAATATTGCTTTTTTTGAAACAGTCAGAACTTGGGGAAAATAACTTATTCAAAATAAAAAAAAAAGTCAAATAATACCTTAAAAATGTAGAAAACCATATCATTTTTTATTTTTATATTATCTTTTATAATAGAGAAGTTATGGAACAAAGAAAAAAGTGGCCCATGATCCCCCACTCTCCCATAAGATTTTTAAACTGTTGAGAATATTCCGTCCTGAAATGAGCATTCATCTGAAATACTCATTTGACTAGTTGTAATTCGTTTAGCTTGAGGTGGCCAAATTTTTTTCCACACGTATACGGGCCGGGCAAATCCGAGCTTTTTATCTAAAAACCTGGCAAATTCCTGGCATTTGATTTCAAAATTTTCAACTTAAAATCGAACATTATTAGGAAAATTAGATAAAAAAAAGACTAAAAATGCAAACAAAAAAATATGGACGAAATATTAAAAGATTACAATAACTCAATTTGAAGTTCTTGTTGTATTTTACCGAAATTCAGGCAACCGGTCTGGATCAAAAGCCCAAACTTTTATCAAAGTCCTGGATTTAATATAAAACTCAGTAAAACAAGATAAGACAAGACAAAACTTGCTTACAAAAAGTAAAACTTTATAGAAAAAGCAAAGAGAACAAAACAAAATTAAACTAAATAAAATAAAGTTAAATTTAGAAAAAATAAAACTAGATAACCATGATTGAATCAGATTTAATAAGATTTAACCAGATTTTTTTTAAACAAGGCAAACCATGATTACATAAGATTGAACAAGGCTAAAAAAGATTTAAAAAACCCAAACAAGGTATATCTAAATAAAACATGACGTAAGCAAGATGATAAGGTAAAAAACAAAAGTAGGAAAAACAAAAAAAAAACATTTATAGGAATATATATAAAAAAGGGATTTCTAGCTGTCTGTCTGTCAGTCTATTCCCTATTTATTCGGAAACTAGTGAATCGATTTGCTCGATTTGCTTGAATTTGCTTGACAGGTGGGTGCTTTTGAGGCAGCAGAAGGTTCCTATTGCAGTTTGAGTTTGAGTTCGAGAATCATTCAAGAACATGGTACTAAATTTGGCATGAAAGAGTATTTGGCTACGAGAAATTTTTCTATGAATGTTTGGTACCCCTCCTTTTTTCCAGGAAGGAAAAAGGAAAGAGAAAGGGAGGCTCTTTTACAATTTTTAACATATCTCGAGAATAAGTCAAAGAAATGAAACCAGATTTGGCATGTGAGGGTATTTGGATACGAAAAATGTTTCAATGATTATTTGAGACACTTCCCTTCTTCCAGTGGGGAGATTGAAAGATGGAGGAGGGCTTTCATACAATTTTTATTGCATTCGATAACTATTCGAGTAAATGGAATCAAAGTGGCATGAGAGGATATTTGGATATGAGAAATAGAAAATATTAAGGACAGAAAGTCTCATTTGTGTTCCGTTGAGAAGGTGGAAGATAGAAAGTTGAATTCTGATGTAAAGATTTGATACTTTATGATGAAAACAAAGAAAATGGTTATCAGAAGACTGAAATCCGAATTCTGAAAAAATAAATGACAGAAACTATAAAAAAAAATCATCTGGGAATAGATCATTCATGTTTCCCCGATGGTGACGAAGACGACTGAAAGTAGCACGTAATTTAATCACTTATAATTTCTCAACACGCACTAATAATTGACGGACAAGTGAACAACATGCAGAATCAGAGAAAATCTGACTACTTCGATTGGAAAAAAATTTCATTGTGTTCATGGTTGCGCGGTGACTTTTACTTATAAATAGAACGGCACTTGTGCTAATCGGGTCATTCTAAAATCGTCTATACGTCTGCCAATCTATATACAAATATCTAAGAAAAGTAGGGGAAAGGTTATAGATTAGGATCCATTTTGGTAAATGGTGCGATCGGGTTTTCCTGCACCTTCTGTGATATTTCTTAAGGAAACCCCTATTTCTATCTATGAGGCAGTGATTGAAAACCTCTAAAGCTGTCTGAAAGACAAAATATAGCATTTTTTTTTTAATTTAAACTAGCTTGTTTTCCTAACGTTTATACCTGTTATATAAATGAATTTCAAGAAAACGATTTTTCAGAATGAAGAGATTGATTGAAGTGAAATTAGAATGAAATATTTGATTTCTGAAAGTTTTGTCAACCAATAACATGAACCTAGTTATTCTGGTTAAATTTTTAAATAAGTTGTCAGTTGTGATAATTAATATTGGTCGTTTTTGGAAATTCATCAATGCAATTCTATTGTTATGAGATATCGCTATTACGGAGAAGAAAATTTATGGTGCTCCCTAACATACCTGTTTATTTTCCAATAAAATTCCGTCTGTTAATGCTTACATTAAAAAAGAATAACCTTTGGGGAATGAATTCATGAAAAATGAAAAGAAAAAAGCTGTTTAACTATTTCACATTTGATATAAATAAGAATATCCTTTCAAAAATAAACTTAGTGTTGAAAAAACCCCTTAAAACAAAAAATAATAATCAAAAAAATTATTTTGATTTTCGAAACTAGAAGAAATAAATAAATGTCAAATCATTTGTAACGCCCTCAATGAGATGAAAATTGTAATATTTCGGCAAATGTTTTCTCAATTTGATTTTCTTGTCAATCGCATTCTCCTGAATGGGACTTTGAAAGCGTGATAGCAGTTACATATACGTAATTTGAAACTGTATATAATTAAAGAAAAAATATCAAATTTCAACACACAAACACATTCTCAAATAATATACATAAAATCATTAAAATGAGTTTTTAAACCTTGAGACCTTCAAATATGTGACATAATGAGCTTTTCAAGCATAAAATTTTGCAAATCACATTTACAATAGAAATATTTCAAACTAGAAATCAAGCAAGTGTAGAAAAAAATTTTGAACTTTTTCTATTCGACTAAATTAAAATAGATATTTAGAAGAACCACTTTTCATCACATAGGGGAGATAAGAGCATCACGAGCACCCAGGGCATAATAAGCACTCCTTTTTTCTACAAAAGTACGTATTTTCTAAAACAAATTTTCATGAGGATTTGTTTCGTACTACTTATAGTATTAATTTTTCACCAAAAAAGAAATATCCTTTTCATTTTTACAGAAATATTAAATAATAACTGTGTGTAGTATAAATGTATGCGTGGGCTCAACAGCGAATTATATACTCGCGAGAGTTGACTCGAGCGGTTTGATGTGTGAGTGAGTACGACACCAAGCACACATCCCCGCGATAGCTGATTCGAGCAGTTCAACCGTCATCCATCAGTCAGAGTGCACAAGCTAAGCGAACAAGTCGAAGTGATGACGACAACTTGTGATGGGTGGTTTCCAGTAGATAGTATGCTACACATTTGGCGACCGACAGGTATTTTGCAATTTATAATGCGAATAAGGAAACAAGGAACCTTGGAAGGAAACCACCCATTGCAAGAGAAAATACTTAAAATGAAAGTGAAAAGTGGGAAGCATTTAGAATTTGGAAAGAATCGAAGTGTTACCAGTGTTGCTAGATTTTCAGAGTGAAGTGTAGTGAATGATACGAAAAAATTAAGATATGTGTTCTCTCACTGACTTAAAAAAGTGATTGGTAACAACATAGTTTAGCGCGTCGGGAGGACAGCTGGAATTTTTAGCGTGTTGAAAGGACCACTCCAGAAAAGAAGTAAGAAAAAAACTAGAAAGCGAGTCGGGAGGACAGCTTCAAAAACATGCGAGTTGGGAGGACCGCATGAGTAGCGTGTCGGGAGGACAGCTAAGAATAAATGCGAGTTGGGAGGACCGCATGAGCAACAAAATAGCGAGTCGGGAGGACCGCTAAGAGAAAGTGCGAGTTGGGAGGACCGCATGATTAGCAAAATAGCGAGTCGGGAGGACAGCTAAAAGAAAATGAAAATTAGTAGAATCACATGAGTAACAAAATAGCGTGTCAGAAGGACAGCTTAGAATAAATGATGGAAAATGAGTTGAGTGGACTACGCAATAATTAAATTGAAAATTTGAAATCATTATAGGCATGAATATGAACTGGAAGGTTCGCTTGAGATACAGAGAAGTGCATCGGAAAACAAAAACAGACTGAAGTGTGTTGGAAGAACAACTCTTGGAAAATCTGATTAAAGCGAAACTTGACCGTCAAGAAGTATGTAAAAAGTATCATTTAATTTAAAAAAAGTCAGATTCAAAGAAATATGAAAAGCAAGCTTAAATGGAATTGAAGTCCATCAAAATCATTTACAAAAATCGACAAAGAAAAACTTAAAAAAATGCCAATCAGAAGTTTAAAAATAATGATATTCTGTGTTAAGATCGTAAAAATAAGTTTGAACTATGTATAATAAACGGAAATTAAGTGGATTCAGGAAGTGTGTACTTGCAAAAAAACACATTTCAGAATGTACGGAATGTGATTTGTTAAAGCAGCTTAAGTTAAAGAAAATATAAGAGGAAACCAACATAGGGGATTTGAAAAAAAAAACTAAGAACAAGAATTTAAAATCACGCCATGTTAATAGTCTTACAAAAAAATGAAACAATAATATTTTCATTGTCCAAGAAAATTTGTTGATAATAGATAGAATAACGAAGGAGCGAATTCCCACGAATTATGAAGGAACGAATTCCCACGATGAAGAAAAATGATTTCAGATATTACTACTATGATTTGCCAAATGTTGATATTTGAAATAGATTAAAATAAAAATTCATACCTGGTAAGATGGCAAGTCAGACGTGAAAAAAATAAGTCTAAAGCCTTCCAGAGAAGCTATTTCTCCTTTGTGCCTGTTTTGACAATATTTGCAGAAATACAGAAAATTCGTTGATTTTAGAAGATTTGCTCTGGGAATAACATCAGAATCTGTTGATTTGGCCACCATGAATACGTATATCACGTTATTACATGTCTACCGTCAAAAGTTCTCATGTGTGCGTGGACTATTCTTGAGACATCAAATAAAATCTGAGAACCGTTTGCGACTGTATGTAATCAAATAAAAATGAAACCAAAGAGATTGGCTTAGGGTACGCATACAAACGAAATCTAAGAAGGTAAAAAAAAGCGGGTACCTACAGCAACTGCAAATGCGGTTTTCCAACATATGCTAAAGCATTGATTCAGTAAGCTGCACTAGGAAATTATTTTGCTCTCTCATTTGTAACACTGGGTAATGGGGGTTTGGGTTTGATTAAACTGAGTCGCAGAGTAAAACCAATACGGCTATAAAGACTAAGAAAACTTATAGGACGAACATTTGGTATGAGGATGAAAAAAAAACGATTCCAAAAATGACGATGAAAAAAATTTAATAAAACTTTTGGCAGGAGTCATGTTATCATACTGTTTCTGTTTTGTTTCATGAGAGGAAAAGACTCGAAGAATTACCATTTTTTATTATTTTTATAATTATAATTTTTAATGATCATAAAAGTAGATGAATGTGTAAATGAGTAAGTTAGGAATGTTTAAAGACTATGAGAATCTGGGTGCCATGTCCGAAACTACAGGCTACAGACAGCTGGTGTTCAGCAAGAGCGCAAATTCTTTGGTTTCGGGCCAGAGAAAATTGTTGAGAATTATAAGCTTTTTTCACTTGCTCACGGAATTATTGTGAAACTGAGAGCATGTTGGTGTTTGGACGCAGTTAAAAGCCCAAGCCGGTAGCACTTTTAAATTTATTCACCTGAAAATAAATCGTTAGCTATAGTCAAAATAAGGTTGGGGATATCTTTTTTCATTTTCTGCACGAGCTTTAATTGTTTTGTTTTTTCCCGAGAGGAAGGGAAATGTGTGTAGTATAAATGTATGCGTGGGCTCAACAGCGAATTATATACTCGCGAGAGTTGACTCGAGCGGTTTGATGTGTGAGTGAGTACGACACCAAGCACACATCCCCGCGATAGCTGATTCGAGCAGTTCAACCGTCACGTCATCCATCAGTCAGAGTGCACAAGCTAAGCGAACAAGTCGAAGTGATGACGACAACTTGTGATGGGTGGTTTCCAGTAGATACACAATAACCATCTAGGTTCTCGAGTAACGAAAATATTATAATTTTTGAGCACCACCAAATAAGCTTTTATGACCTTTAAATCATCTTGATCTGAAATGTACGCACTGCAACATGATTAACACATTGTTTCTCAATTTTCACGATCATAAATTTTTTTATTTTTCACTTAAATCAATTTTAAAACGCGTTTTTACTTAAATTTGTTGACCTGGGCACGATGAGCGTTTTCTGCCGTATAATCTAGCAGCGAATTCAACTCGATGAAGTCAACTGAATAATAGAGCTACAGCTTGACTTGTTTCATCTGTCGATTTGGCCTATTGGTAAGGTGTCGGAGAGGTAATCAGTAGACTCGAGTTCGATTCCTGTTCGAGATTTTTTTTTCACATACCATTCATGATCGATTTTTTTTTTATTGTTACATTATAAGGCTAATAGCATCAAAGCATCATCCGTCAAACAAAACACCAGAAACATAATGTATGAGCATGTGTTAATTCTTTGAATTCTACAAACAGACCTAGATTATTTTGTTATTGCTGTGTTTGATGAATCTACGCCTCACCGTTTAGTGCAATCATGATCATGAATGATAAATGAAAAAAAAATCACCTCGACCAGGAATCAAACCAATAGGCCAAACAGGACATCTTACCAATAGGCCAAATCGCCACAGATGAAAGAAGTCAAGCTGAAGCTCTGAAATTCAGTTGACTTCATCGAATTTAATTTGCTGCTAGATTCTACGGCAGAAAACTCTCATCGTTTCTCGATTAATGGTGCTTATGCTGCCCCAGGGGGGGTTCTCATTACGCCGATACAGTGACTGATTTTCAGCTTTCGGCGAAAATTCTTAAAATTCATTTTTAAACGTTTTTATCTAGTTTTTCAAGTTTCAGCCGATTAGGAAATAGACTTTTTTAGTGTCTGAATACGAAACAATGATGTAACTCACATATTATAGCTGTATTTTATGGTTGAACAAGCGTCCTCCAAAAGGTGGCCATTATGCCCTTTCTTCCTCACTTAAAATTGAAAAAGGCCAACTGGCTCAATCATATGTCACCAATTTAGGATGTTATTCTTTCATAAACCATTCATTCGAAAACAATGACTTAAAAAATAGTGGAAAGCTTTGTGAAACTATTTTTTCATTAGCTCAAGTCGTAATGTGACTTTTGGTTAGTTGATTGGGTTTGTTTTGAAAATAAATCTTCCCAAATGTCGTGCAACTCCTTGATCAAATTATATCACCATAAATGTCTGGAGGATGAGATAATTCCACAATCTTTTCTCTCTACTGTTTAGCTGGGGTAATATGTAACAGAATGTCACCTAACTACCGGGCTCTCAGTAAACATACACCTTCATTACCATCATCGGCCATTTAACGCATCAAACCAAACGAAAGTCGGTGATATGATAGATACCTACTTACTTCGTTAGCGGTTTCCTCCTCCGGGGCGTTGCATCGTTGACAACCACGACGACCGACGCCGCCCCGGCTGCTGACAAGATGATTTGGTTTATGTTGCTTTTTTTGCTGCGTTTGGTTTTCCTTTGGTGGACAATTTTTGCAGACTCCGAGTGTGCAAGTTGTTTCGGCCCTCTCTAAACTAAACATTCCTCTGAATGCAATCACGCACGAGACTTATCCCTGGAAATGGAGACGATGTTGAAGTTTGAATTACAACACGTGAATTATGTGTGTAAGTACCTGCACCATAAATGGAAGAGCACGTGAGCTGAAAATAAAAATATTTTAATTAGAGGAATTCCTCCGGCAGGAAAGTTGTACAACTTGGTTTAATGGGGTTGGAACTATGGCTTTAGCTGCAGTTTTACGCCTTAACTATCCGGCCAAACTTAGTTCAGATCTAGAGAAGTTCTGCCAGATTCGAGGGCGAAAGTTATTTTTTAGATTTTCCACCCAATTCTCATTTTAATTTTTACATATCTCTAAATGACAATAAAATCATACCAAATGCAAAACCTACAATTTTATGTAGAGTTAATCAATGAATTCCAAACCGCCATTTAACTAGTTACTAACTGTTGAATCATCCTAAATAACAGACCTTCAACGAAAATTTCTCTCAACCGGCTTGGACGCCCCGGCCTGTAATTGAAACATAAAAATCCACATTAGAGTAGTAAAGCGCGCGATGTGATTATGAGATGAATAGACCTTACAACAAAAATGAAGGGCTACACTACTGTTTTTTTTTCCACTTTTTCATCCCAATCTTCAAAGAGTGGACTTTTTTTGTGCTGACATCGGACCAAGTATGATGGGTTAAAATGCTCTCACTCGTGTGGGTTTATCGACTACTCAGAGGGGCATTTTGCCCCAACATTTGGGGCTAGTTTGCTGGTTGTAACAAAATGCCATAATTTTCTCTCGACAACCAGAAGCCCTTTCTTGCTGCTTCTGTTTGAGATTTGTTGCTGACCGCGTAATATGTAACTGCAACCACTAATTCAACGAGTAGACATCACCTGTAACTAAGCTAGTACATACATACATAGATGAATAACTCAACCTAGTCGGATGAATATAATTGAATTGTAAGCAGAGCGCTGTAACATGCAACCCAAAAAGAAGTCGAAAAAAAACAATCAACAACTTACCTACCTACTTACCAATAAAGGAAAGAAAAACGACACAGATTGTCTGACTAGGGGGAAAAACTATTTAAAAAAAAGTAAGACCAAAAGCTACTCATTTAGCTTAGCTTAGCTTAGCTTAATTGACTACTCACATCCACCTGGATCATTGAACCCGAAATGCACCATTATCAAATTTTACAAAATTATGTTTCATTATTATCAGTTAATGAAAGCGTCATTATAGTTACAATAAATGCATTTCGAAAACCATGATCGCAAGCGTGGCTCTGTAGAATTAATTCCACATCGCCAATGGTTGCTACTCCGTGATTGACCGAGGCCATCAATTTTGTACAAAGGTCAAAAGAATGGTACTTGGGATTAGTGACTCATTCTCATTGTACAAAACTGATGCTCTCTCTTTGAACATCAATAACGGCGCCGGCCACGTCCTAGTAGTCAATAGATAGTAAGGAAAAATAGAAGAAGGGATGAAAGATATAACTTTGCGCTTTAGGACCGAGGTCACCTCTGCATCCTAGCAAACAATTTTGTTTTGGAGTGTGGGTGGAAGGTTATGACCAGGAAACACTTTTGACCAGTGCGATCTATTTTTCAATCCTAATCTCGAAATTTTTTTTTGAAGAACATTTCTAACCTGCTAAATCCAAATTCCTGAATAATAATCCAATCTCTTTTTATTTTTGTTAACAATCTCTAACATAGCTTTCTCACAAATTTAAATTTTCAAAATCTTTTATGTGGCTAAGATTTACTACAATTTGAGACCTCTCATTTCTCATCCTCCCAAGGAAAAATGAATTTTTCGATAAACTCATTATATAATTTTTTTTAGGAATCCTGCTCAAAAACAAAATTTTTAGAACTTGTCATCTACCTGAATAAGGTTTTTTTCAATGTGTAGTATAAAAAATGAAATTATCTGTTTCTTAGTTTCGCTTATCATTGCATGAACGTTGAAGTGTGATATGAAAAAAAAAATCAAAATTTTAAGATGAATTTATAGAATAATCTTTTTTGCTAATAAATTTCATATACCTTATTTATTTTTATCTGAAACATAAATTAGGCAATGTGTGTTATTCCTGACAATCCAAATGAAAAGAATTTTATTAAACTGTACGAATAATTTACTCAAGCTTGTCCGTCAAAAATGCTCATTTTGCAGCAAATAAAAAAAAAGAATTTCCATACTCATAACGAACGATTTGATTCTAGTATAACTAACTTAAATTTCATTTTAAAAAAAATAAAGCTTTTTTCCTGGATTCCTTAAAATTATTCAAAACAATTGAATTTTAATAAAGTTATTGTTTTTCAAAACTTCTTAAAAATTATTTGTTAATATTAACACTTCACATGCTATCAGTAATTAGAAGTTCTTCTTAAACCCTTAGTGTAAATATCCAGTTAGGTTCAATTGATGAAAATAAACGTTTTTTTTTAAAGAATTCTAAGATGATTTCATTATTCAATTTCAAATAAATTAAAATGTCCCTTATAAAGCCTTGAAAAAATTGATACTCCTCAAGTAGCGGATCAAGATTTGCCTAAAAAAGTCAAATGAAAATATTTAACCGAAAAACTCAAGGTTTTTTTCCATATAAAATTTCGAATGTTTTACCGTTTATGAGTGTCTAAGGTATAAAAGATTTTAATTTCCATAATAAAGTTGGTATAAATAGCTTAAACAGGCAATTGGCACTATTTTTTAAATTCTCGCAAGAGCAGAATATGTAATTTCACCGATATATCCTGTAAATTTTAATATTTTTTTCTATTTTGTATTTCTCGCGAATGTATTATGTTTATTATTAGATTGAAGTTTTTATTTTGAATTATGAAATAAATGGTTTATTTTCAAAATCTTTACAAATTTAAACTTTACAAAACACATGTAAAGAAATATTTTTCGAAGAACAGCAATCATTTTCGTTCAATACTAGCACCTGAACACTATTTTGTTTTCTACTAGCATTCATTTATCATCCATACCACAATATGCGCATCCTAATTTTACATCAATTTCATATTCAAGCCTCAGCCGAAAAATAAATCCTCCAATCATGTGTAACCACCTAAATCGTTCCCCTTATCATCATGTTTAAATGTATGTCTGTAATAATACTTGTAATGTAGTGTAGCTAATCAATTTAATAGAACCAACTAATGAAAATTTTTGATATATGTTTTAAGAAAAGATGGAGACGTGTTTTATCGATTTTTCGAAGAACTGTTTCAACATTTTTTAACCTTATTGATTATTTCAATCCTTCAGTCTATACCACAAACTAATTTGCATTAAATAATAAAATAAAGTAGTATAAAATAATGAAAAATTTCGAACGAAAATGTAAATCGATATTCACTTACGCACAACCGTCCAATTAAAAAAATTGAAGACTTCAAATCCGGAATATCATTCTGAATCATTCACTAGATGGCGATATGAAAACCAAATTTTCTCACAAGATGTCGGTAATGCGCGTTAAGCACGCTATGACTTTCGAAAAGGTATTATCAGAGATCAGAGCCATCTACATTTATTTTTTTATTTCGTGGACTGACACGACCATCAAAAAACGAAACAAACGCTATGTAATCACAATACCAAAATTATAACAAGAAAATCATAAATAAATCGATGAAACCTTTTACTTCACCTCTTTGATTTAAAAAACTCATTAAGAAAACGCGAACAGCTCCAACCAGTTTCCAGTTCATAACTGTTACCTAAATGTGGAATACAGGAGAAGTCTAATCGCATAGAAAATCTTTTAAAACAATCAAGTACTATACAGTGCAATCTTCTACTTAATTTAGAAATAGAATATTTTGGAACCAAAACAAATAACTTGAATGAAATAAATTTAAAAAAATATGTGCCTCGAATGCCGATACTTATCTTTTTCGATGATGCAAGTTATCCCTCATGTCCCATGTTGAAACGCTAAGTTAAGCAACCGTTTGCTTTAGCTAGGACCTAAACCTTATTTTCAGCGCTAGCTTTATTCGTGTTGAGCGATGTTTTCTCGAAGCGTTGAAAGCGTTTGTCAACAAAACGTCATCCAATGACCAAATTGAAGACTTTTAAATCACTCTTTTTTAGAAACTAGCAAAAATGTTTCATAAAACTTCACTATAAACAAACTTGCGGACACTTTATTGATAGATTGCTCTTATAAAATTTTAATTTTGAATAGGTAACACGCGTAAAAATTCACTAAAATTTTCTGCAATAAAACTTGTGTTTGCTAGCAAGCAGTGCTTCCAGACCAATCAGTAAGACCAAAAGCTACTCATTTGCAAATTAAGTCGGTGCACACAACAAGAGCATACCCAGGGTAGTTAATGTGATCTGGTGGACTAGTTATGTAGGCTAAGAGCTAGTCTTTACTTCGGAACATGCACAGAGGAAATCCTCGGGATGGATTGCGGGCGTTTTTCTGACTAGATCAACTGATGATATGAGAAACGAAACGACAACCACGTTGGGTTTTGTGAATATGTTTACAAATAATGAGCTGAGAAAACTCATTGGTCGTTGCCTTAGTTTTATTGCTGATGAGATATTAAAACATAATGGTATCAAAAATTTCTATTTCGATGCAAATCAGAAAGAAAATGCCAGCTTTGAAGGATAAACTTCAACAGAAATCCATCAGAATCAATTATAATAAAATTTCTTTTAATGTATCCCAATGAATACGTGAGAAACGAAGGCTTACATTTACATGTTAACAAGAACATGATATCAAAAAGATGCATAATTATATCTGTTGCCTAAGGAGAGCTTGTCTCACATCACCCACATGAAAAAATACATAGCAAAAAAAATTAAAAAACAACAAAAATGACAAATATCAAAAAGCAAAAAAAAAACTATTAAAAATTGAAAAAATTACAAAGAAAAAAACGCAAACATGAAACCAAAATGACACAAAAATGACACAAGAATGACATAAAAGACACAAAAACGACACAAAAAATGGCATAAAAGCGACACAAAAATGACAAAAAAATTACACAAAAATGATTTGAAATGACACAAATATGACATAAAAAACGACACAAAAATGACAGTGAAATGGCACAAAATGACACAAAAATGATACGAAAATGACAAAAATGACACAAAAATGGAACAACAAATAATAAATATGGCACAAAACTGACGATAAATGATTAAAAATGACACGAATTGAATCAAATATGACAAAAAAATGGTTAAAAAATGACAGATTGAATACACTGACAATAATGACAAAAATGACACAAACAACAAAAACGAAAATAACGACAAAAATTAAAAAAATAGCAAAAATGATACAAAAATGAAACATGAATGACACAAGAATGACACCAAAAAGACAAGAAAAAAACACAAAAACGCCACAAAATTAACATAAAACTGGCACCAAAATGACAAAACATTGACACAAAAATTACAAAAATTACAAAAATTACAAAAATTACAAAAATTACAAAAATTACAAAAATTACAAAAATTACAAAAATTACAAAAATTACAAAAATTACAAAAATTACAAAAATTACAAAAATTACAAAAATTACAAAAATTACAAAAATTACAAAAATTACAAAAATTACAAAAATTACAAAAATTACAAAAATTACAAAAATAACAAAAATTACAAAAATTACAAAAATTACAAAAATTACAAAAATTACAAAAATTACAAAATCTTCAAAAATTACAAAAAATACAAAAATTACAAAAATTACAAAAATTACAAAAATTACAAAAATTACAAAAATTACAAAAATTACAAAAATTACAAAAATTACAAAAATTACAAAAATTACAAAAATTACAAAAATTACAAAAATTACAAAAATTACAAAAATTACAAAAATTACAAAAATTACAAAAATTACAAAAATTACAAAAATTACAAAAATTACAAAAATTACAAAAATTACAAAAATTACAAAAATAACAAAAATTACAAAAATTACAAAAATTACAAAAATTACAAAAATTATAAAAGTTACAAAAATGACAAAAATGACAAAAATGACAAAACTGACAAAAATGACAAAAATGACAAAAATGACAAAAATGACAAAAATGACAAAAATGACAAAAATGACAAAAATGACAAAAATGACAAAAATGACAAAAATGACAAAAATGACAAAAATGACAAAAATGACAAAAATGACAAAAATGACAAAAATGACAAAAATGACAAAAATGACAAAAATGACAAAAATGACAAAAATGACAAAAATGACAAAAATGACAAAAATGACAAAAATGACAAAAATGACAAAAATGACAAAAATGACAAAAATGACAAAAATGACAAAAATGACAAAAATAACAAAAATAACAAAAATGACAAAAATGACAAAATTGACAAAATTGACAAAAATGACAAAAATGACAAAAATGACAAAAATGACAAAAATGACAAAAATGACAAAAATGACAAAAATGACAAAAATGGCAAAAATGACAAAAATGACAAAAATGACAAAAATGACAAAAATGACAAAAATGACAAAAATGACAAAAATGACAAAAATGACAAAAATGACAAAAATGACAAAAATGACAAAAATGACGAAAATGACGAAAATGACAGAAATGACAAAAATGACAAAAAATGACAAAAAATGACAAAAATGACAAAAATGACATAAATCACAAAAATCACAAAAATGACAAAAATGACAAAAATGACAAAAATGACAAAAATGACAAAAATGACAAAAATGACAAAAATGACAAAAATGACAAAAATGACAAAAATGACAAAAATGACAAAAATGACAAAAATGACAAAAATGACAAAAATGACAAAAATGACAAAAATGACAAAAATGACAAAAATGACAAAAATGACAAAAATGACAAAAATGACAAAAATGACAAAAATGACAAAAATGACAAAAATGACAAAAATGACAAAAATGACAAAAATGACAAAAATGACAAAAATGACAAAAATGACAAAAATGACAAAAATGACAAAAATGACAAAAATGACAAAAATGACAAAAATGACAAAAATGACAAAAATGACAAAAATGACAAAAATGACAAAAATGACAAAAATGACAAAAATAACAAAACCGACAAAAATGACAAAAATGACAAAAATGACAAAAATGACAAAAATGACAAAAATGACAAAAATGACAAAAATGACAAAAATGACAAAAATGACAAAAATGACAAAAATGACAAAAATGACAAAAATGACAAAAATGACAAAAATGACAAAAATGACAAAAATGACAAAAATGACAAAAATGACAAAAATGACAAAAATGACAAAAATGACAAAAATGACAAAAATGACAAAAATGACAAAAATGACAAAAATGACAAAAATGACAAAAATGACAAAAATGACAAAAATGACAAAAATGACAAAAATGACAAAAATGACAAAAATGACAAAAATGACAAAAATGACAAAAATGACAAAATTGACAAAATTGACAAAAATGACAAAAATGACAAAAATGACAAAAATGACAAAAATGACAAAAATGACAAAAATGACAAAAATGACAAAAATGACAAAAATGACAAAAATGACAAAAATGACAAAAATGACAAAAATGACAAAAATGACAAAAATGACAAAAATGACAAAAATGACAAAAATGACAAAAAATGACAAAAATGACAAAAATGACAAAAATGACAAAAATGACAAAAATGACAAAAATGACAAAAATGACAAAAATGACAAAAATGACAAAAATGACAAAAATGACAAAAATGACAAAAATGACAAAAATGACAAAAATGACAAAAATGACAAAAATGACAAAAATGACAAAAATGACAAAAATGACAAAAATGACAAAAATGACAAAAATGACAAAAATGACAAAAATGACAAAAATGACAAAAATGACAAAAATGACAAAAATGACAAAAATGACAAAAATGACAAAAATGACAAAAATGACAAAAATGACAAAAATGACAAAAATGACAAAAATGACAAAAATGACAAAAATGACAAAAATGACAAAAATGACAAAAATGACAAAAATGACAAAAATGACAAAAATGACAAAAATGACAAAAATGACAAAAATGACAAAAATGACAAAAATGACAAAAATGACAAAAATGACAAAAATGACAAAAATGACAAAAATGACAAAAATGACAAAAATGACAAAAATGACAAAAATGACAAAAATGACAAAAATGACAAAAATGACAAAAATGACAAAAATGACAAAAATGACAAAAATGACAAAAATGACAAAAATGACAAAAATGACAAAAATGACAAAAATGACAAAAATGACAAAAATGACAAAAATGACAAAAATGACAAAAATGACAAAAATGACAAAAATGACAAAAATGACAAAAATGACAAAAATGACAAAAATGACAAAAATGACAAAAATGACAAAAATGACAAAAATGACAAAAATGACAAAAATGACAAAAATGACAAAAATGACAAAAATGACAAAAATGACAAAAATGACAAAAATGACAAAAATGACAAAAATGACAAAAATGACAAAAATGACAAAAATGACAAAAATGACAAAAATAACAAAAATGACAAAAATGACAAAAATGACAAAAATGACAAAAATGACAAAAATGACAAAAATGACAAAAATGACAAAAATGACAAAAATGACAAAAATGACAAAAATGACAAAAATGACAAAAATGACAAAAATGACAAAAATGACAAAAATGACAAAAATGACAAAAATGACAAAAATGACAAAAAAGACAAAAATGACAAAAGTTACAAAAATTACAAAAATTACAAAATTTACAAAAGTTACAAAAATTACAAAGATTACAAAAATTACAAAAATTCCAAAAATTGCAAAAATTGCAAAAATTACAAAAATTTCAAAAATTACAAAAATTACAAAAATTACAAAAATTACAAAGATTACAAAAATTACAAAAATTACAAAAATTACAAAAATTACATAAGTTATACAAATTACATAAATTACAAAAATTATAAAAATTACAAAAATACAAAAATTACAAAAATTACAAAAAATAACAAAAATTACAAAAATTACAAAAATTACAAAAATTACAAAAATTATCAAAATTACAAAAATTACAAAATTTACAAAATTTACAAAAATTACAAAATTTACAAAATTTACAAAAATTACAAAAATGACAATAATGACAAAAAAAATGACACAAAAATGACAAAAATGGCAAAAAAATAATATGAAAATGACATAAAAACGCACAGAAATTACACAAAAATTACACAAAAATTACACAAAAATGACAAAAATGACAAATGACAAAAGTAACAAAAGTAACAAAAATTGTTATAATTTTTAAAATTACAAAAATTAAAAATATTACAAAATTTACAAAAATTACATAGTTTTCCAAAATGTATGTTATGAGTTCAATTTATATCTCCCAGAGTTCAAAATGATATATTCGTGGTCATTGCTTAACACGAAATTACTAATATTTGTCCAACTAATATGTATCCTGTAATTACCCGATGAAAAGGATTCGAAAAACTGTTTTATCCAGAAATTATAAAATTACACCTTAAGTATGCAATGATTATACTGATTATAGGGTAGAAGACAAACTTTTAGAATTCTCATTGTCTGACACTTACAAACTGTGAAACGAGAACGAACATGGTCAAAATAGTCAATGGATCTTTCCTTTTTTTGCTTGATTTTTGCTAAGGCGTATGGCCCCTGGAATAAAGGATGATGTCTCTTTTAACTTAAAAAATATCACTTTTTTTCGTCTCGTCTCTTTCTAGTTCATCTATGGGCTAATGTTTCGTTCTAATTTTGAAAGCATATAAACTTGAAATTACAAACTGTTAGAAAATGCAAAAGACGACGAGCAGCAATTTTTTTCCAAAATGATATTAAGAAAATAAAAAAGGGGATCAAGTATCCCCATTCTCCCCTACAGATTTTCAAATCGTCGGTATTACTCTTTAACTCTGTAAAAATATTGTTGAAACTTACGGTTTTCCTTGGTAGCAGCAAGCAGCAACCACGAGCAGAACCAAAACAGTTTGTTTTGGTTCCGCATGCTTTGAGTCAATTCGCAATTGAAACAATAGCGGTGATGATTGATGATGACAGCTGATGATGGTAAACACGGTACAAATGTTTACATCATCATACTGTGAAGCCAAACAACTCAACTTAGGTTTGTGGTAACACAACAGTGTTGCCAAATATTCTGGGTAATAATATCAAAGTACTCATTGAGAAATGAGTACTTTCCCGGTTAGGGAATATAAGAAGTGGAAAGTGACAATTAGCTATCGCTAATTAATATAGTTGTATTCTACTGACCTCACAGACGAAACATAAATAAAGATAACTCTATTCCACCACTGAAACCTGCGTTTTCAACAAATATCATCATCTTTATATTGGTGTTTGAATTTGTTTTAAATTTCGATACAAAGAATTATGCCAAAATTCCATAACCAACTTTGGCGTCTTTGAGCAACCTTCCAAGTTAAAGCCAAACACTAAGGTTGGTTGGTTTCTATGAGTGAAAAGCAAAAAAGTATATTTATGATTGTTTTCACGTGTATTTTTACTGCTACAACCATAACTTTCCTCCATGTTTTATTTAGATTTGAGACGAACTCATGATATTTGGTTCAATCTATCTGTTTTTATCGCTGTTGAAAGTAAAAATCAGCAATAGTCGAAATTGTAAATTTGATTGTTTGATTGATATTTTTTACACTTTAATCTGTGACAAACGGAAAAAAATCAGCTCTAATGAATTTAATCCTCGGATACATCGCTTACTTTTTTCCATCTGCTATATGCCTAGCATAAATATTTTGTTGAATTTCTGTCAATGTTTAAACGACGTGTATGACTGTATTGAAATGTGAAAAAAATCAGGAATTCAGGAATCAAACGATATAATCAAGAATAATCGACGGCCCTCAAAAACCCTGAAATTCGTAAACTTTCTATGGAAAAAGTTTAAATTTGCTATTAAAGCACAAATACTTGAAATTCACTCCAGAGCACCATTACCTAATTCCATGATTAAGTGATGCCTTGAAGCATTGTTGTACCTCTAATAACATAATATGGTGATGAGCGTTTCTTGTAAAACTGTTGAACTGGTTTCAATTTCACATTAAGTCTTGTTTCAAAGTACCCATTTATAACATCCAACCGAAAACCGTGACCTGTCGTCGTAGGAGTAGAGTAGATCGTGCGGTGGCTTAGTTCATCATAGAACCGCATATTTATATATTCCGTCCAATTCGGTCGCTTCGAAACAAAAACCAAATCCATCAACGCCAAATGGCGACCTACCGCCAAACAGTTGGCCACCATCATTTCGGCTGATGGCTTGTTATTGCTTTAATGAGTGCGAAATAAGCGTTTTTTATTTCATTTCGCTTTAAAGTTGGATGTCTCTCCTGCCGCCGGCTTTTACGATGAGTTTGTATGTATATTTTATTTATTTCTCGATGACAGCGCGAATTCAAACTAAAGCTTTCCAAAGTTTTAGGTGCGTAAGCCGTCTTTTCACCCTCTGGACGGTTAATAAATGAACATTTTAAGAAGGGTGAAGTGCTTTCATTCAATTTGTAACTTTGGGGGCACTCCTTCTGTCTGGCGATTCTCAGGGGCCACACATAATACCCGTAATTTGCGCGAGCCCAGAGACTTTCGTGTATGGAAAACGTGATCTATGAATCAGCAGGCATCTGGCCCAGCTTCTTTAAGGTATGAAGAAGTTTGGCTTGACCACTACTGACCGACATCCGAAGACGGAACGGATCACACGGAATGATGATGACATTAGAAGATGAGTTTATAATGAGAATGGACGGGCAGAAAATGCAACTGTCGAAATCGATCTCCCAGGGAGGCTGCTGTCTTCTGATTGATATTTCAAAATTGTTATGTGCCTTTTTATGAATAGAAACCAATCTCGGAATGGAGTGGCTGAATTTGCCTACTGACTGACCGATTGATGCTCAGTGGTCTCGGAGATGGTTTTGTTTACGTAATGGTCAATTATTAGGAGTAAAAAAGTGGATGCTGCGTAGGTAATTATCTCTCTACGGGATATCACCGAAAGGGACGACTGATTTCGAAAGATTATACAATCTTGGGGCTTGATAACTTTTGATTCAATATGTTATTATCAACTGAGAGTTTAAGCTGAACTGCTGAATCTGAATTAATTTACAAACTGATAAAGTTGTTAACCACCACGTACAGGAATCGAATTTTCTACGAGTTTAAAAAATCATACACACAAAAAGTCAATGGTAAAAGACATTTTTGTCATTTTTGTCATTTTTGTCATTTTTGTCATTTTTGTCATTTTTGTCATTTTTGTCATTTTTGTCATTTTTGTCATTTTTGTCATTTTTGTCATTTTTGTCATTTTTGTCATTTTTGTCATTTTTGTCATTTTTGTCATTTTTGTCATTTTTGTCATTTTTGTCATTTTTGTCATTTTTGTCATTTTTGCTATTTTTGTTAGTTTTGTTTATTTTGGGTTATTTTTGTCATTTTTGTCATTTTTGTCATTTTTGTCATTTTTGTCATTTTTGTCATTTTTGTCATTTTTGTCATTTTTGTCATTTTTGTCATTTTTGTCATTTTTGTCATTTTTGTCATTTTTGTCATTTTTGTCATTTTTGTCATTTTTGTCATTTTTGTCATTTTTGTCATTTTTGTCATTTTTGTCATTTTTGTCATTTTTGTCATTTTTGTCATTTTTGTCATTTTTGTCATTTTTGTCATTTTTGTCATTTTTGTCATTTTTGTCATTTTTGTCATTTTTGTCATTTTTGTCATTTTTGTCATTTTTGTCATTTTTGTCATTTTTGTCATTTTTGTCATTTTTGTCATTTTTGTCATTTTTGTCATTTTTGTCATTTTTGTCATTTTTGTCATTTTTGTCATTTTTGTCATTTTTGTCATTTTTGTCATTTTTGTCATTTTTGTCATTTTTGTCATTTTTGTCATTTTTGTCATTTTTGTCATTTTTGTCATTTTTGTCATTTTTGTCATTTTTGTCATTTTTGTCATTTTTGTCATTTTTGTCATTTTTGTCATTTTTGTCATTTTTGTCATTTTTGTCATTTTTGTCATTTTTGTCATTTTTGTTATTTTTGTCATTTTTGTCATTTTTGTCATTTTTGTCATTTTTGTCATTTTTGTCATTTTTGTCATTTTTGTCATTTTTGTCATTTTTGTCATTTTTGTCATTTTTGTCATTTTTGTCATTTTTGTCATTTTTGTCATTTTTGCTATTTTTGTTAGTTTTGTTTATTTTGGGTTATTTTTGTCATTTTTGTCATTTTTGTCATTTTTGTCATTTTTGTCATTTTTGTCATTTTTGTCATTTTTGTCATTTTTGTCATTTTTGTCATTTTTGTCATTTTTGTCATTTTTGTCATTTTTGTCATTTTTGTCATTTTTGTCATTTTTGTCATTTTTGTCATTTTTGTCATTTTTGTCATTTTTGTCATTTTTGTCATTTTTGTCATTTTTGTCATTTTTGTCATTTTTGTCATTTTTGTTATTTTTGTCATTTTTGTCATTTTTGTCATTTTTGTCATTTTTGTCATTTTTGTCATTTTTGTCATTTTTGTCATTTTTGTCATTTTTGTCATTTTTGTCATTTTTGTCATTTTTGTCATTTTTGTCATTTTTGTCATTTTTGCTTTTTTTGTTAGTTTTGTTTATTTTGGGTTATTTTTGTCATTTTTGTCATTTTTGTCATTTTTGTCATTTTTGTCATTTTTGTCATTTTTGTTAGTTTTGTTTATTTTGGGTTATTTTTGTCATTTTTGTTTTTTTTTGTCATTTTTGTCATTTTGTCATTTTGACTTGATGAATTTATGAATCAATGAATTGATGAATGGATGAATTGATGAATTGATGAATTGATGAATTGATGAATTGATGAATTGATGAATTGATGAATTGATGAATTGATGAATTGATGAATTGATGAATTGATGAATTGATGAATTGATGAATTGATGAATTGATGAATTGATGAATGGATGAATTGATGAATTGATGAATTGATGAATTGATGAATTGATGAATTGATGAATTGATGAATTGATGAATCGATGAATTGATAAATTGATGAATTGATGAATTGATGAATTGATGAATTGATGAATTGATGAATTGATGAATTGATGAATTGATGAATTGATGAATTGATGAATTGATGAATTGATGAATTGATGAATTGATGAATTGATGAATTGATGAATTGATGAATTGATGAATTGATGAATTGATGAATTGATGAATTGATGAATTGATGAATTGATGAATTGATGAATGGATGAATTGATGAATTGATGAATTGATGAATTGATGAATTGATGAATTGATGAATTGATGAATTGATGAATGGATGAATTGATGAATTGATGAATTGATGAATTGATGAATTGATGAATTGATGAATTGATGAATTGATGAATTGATGAATTGATGAATTGATAAATTGATGAATTGATGAATTGATGAATTGATGAATTGATGAATTGATGAATTGATGAATTGATGAATTGATGAATTGATGAATTGATGAATTGATGAATTGATGAATTGATGAATTGATGAATTGATGAATTTATGGTTTGATAAGTAAGGTTTTCCATTGATTTGTGAATTTATGAGGTCACGAATTCATGAATGCGATATGACCAAAGTTACTGATTAAAAATATTAAAATATTTCAAACTTGCTTTTATTTTTAATTTTTTTTGTACAATTAGGAAGTTCAACATTGAAATCATCATATCTAACGAACTGACAAAGTCATTGTAACCTAATCAGCGAAATGTTTTCCGTCTGTAATTAAAACCAGCGCCATGTCTAATGAAGTCTTTTCCTTCTTCTTGTCTTGTTTATTTGTTTTGCAAATTCAAATCAAGAGGGGGCTCAAGTGTCATTCAAAAACGACCCATCATCAATCTTGATGGTTTGCAAACAGTGGTACCTATTGCTTCTAATACACTGACTGGGTTGTATAGTTAACCCTCCTCCCCTTTCCTCTTTCCTCTTTGTTCCATTTGGGTGCTGCTGACTGCCTCGGGGCGGATAAGATGGGATGGGAAAACTATTTTTCGGCTTTGTTTTGATTCTACTTTCATTGAATTGCTCCGCCGCCCCGTTGGGGTTTATTTCGCGTTATTCAGCCCATTTTGACCAACTTACACAGCCAAGTTTTTTTTTTTTGCGCTGGATTGCCGAACGGGAGAAGATTGTTTGTTTGGAATTTTGCTTCTGTTTGAGAGGAATGGAGGCCATCCATAGATTTATCAAAGAATCTATCGGTATGCTGCAAATAAGTATGGAAGTACTTCAAACTTTTTTTAACAATACCATTCGGAACTCATCAGCAGAAATCGTGCCAAAGAAACACATAAGAAAATAGGTATTTATGACAGATTTTGTACATACATTTTCAGAAGATCATTCCCTGTAACTATAAATAAAAACTTCGATTGATTTTTAAACTTAAATAAAATTTAAATAAAACTCAACGACTTAAAAGATAAAATTCGTATGATTTTTTATTTTGACCTAAAATTTGCAGAATTAGCATTTTTTTTGTGAACGCGCCATGGGGAGATTTTTTTCTACCTTCGCCAATTTTCAAGAAACTCCAAACAGTCTGCAGCAGCGCACCATTTCTCGAAAGTAGGTGAAAAATTTAATTACAGATTTTAATTGTAAACCCACCGGCCGGTAGCGAGTAAGATGCCCGCCCTCTTTCGAGCCGCGAAACTGCTATTTTCCCAATGAGTTACTTCGAAGCATTTGCCTGGGTAAGAAGCTGCCTGATAGGAGGTGTAGATATATGGGAAATCGGGCGTCATATCTTATCGGTCTATTTGATTCGCGAATTGAACGAACGGAATGAATGACCGGAATTTGAACCGAGGCAAAAGTGGATCGGATGTGCGGGGCTGCCTTATCACGGTTGGATGGCTGCATGGAGGTAATTTGTTTGGCTACCAAACCGGTAAGACATTATTCTGGAAATTGTTCAACCGTACGCTTGAAATGGTTTAATTATCAAGCCTTCTTTTGAGCTCAAAAACTTAAAACCAATGACAATTTCGACGATTAACGATCACAAACAATTAAATTATAAATTTATATCACTAGTTGATCGACTTCTTCCGGCGCCACCAAAAGGTTCCATCCTCAGCTATGCATCTTTTTATATAACTTTCAGTTTCTCTCCTAAACTGGGTTGATAAATGACCACCATCGAATTTAAAATTTAATAAAGTGTTAACTCTTTGTATTTTTTTTTCAAACCGATGACCTCGTGCATCAAACATTAATTTAATTCACTCTTCCTTATTATACGTTATTTCAAAACCAAAAAAAAAACGACAACGACAATCCCAGCCGAGGTAACAGAAGCCAAATTTATTGAGACGGAAAATGGAATAATTTATCACTGTTGATGCCAGTTCAGACGAAGTTTAGACGTTGAACCCTAATAATTTATTTGTGCTTCAATATTCGGGCAGCAGATACACTAACATTTTCTTTCGCTGTGTGGTTATTGTTGAGTGAAATTTTACCTGCTTGTCACAATATTTATCCAACCACAACTAGTCGGTGGAAAAAATACCAACGAATTTCGCTTATATGAAGTGATTCATAGTTCAAAGTAATAAATTCGTAGCGCCTTTTAAAACGTCTGGAATAAATTTTCTGTTTCTATAAAGAGAACAGATTTGGGTTATGAAACGATACTTTTTAATTCTACAATTAAATAAAGCAATCAATAAATTTTGAAACTACTCTCAACCTATATTCTTGTTTCTGCTAACTATCAGTTCAAGTGCTTTCAATTGAGCTAAGCCTTTAAACATTCTTTTTTTCTCTAGAGATTTTCAAAATTGACAAAAATGACAAAAATGACCAAAATAAAAAAATGCAAAATATGACAAAATGACCAAAATTTAAAAAAATAACAATAAATAAAAAAAATTACAAAAATTACAAAAATTACCAAAATTAAAAATTTACGAAAAATAGAAACAACTACAAAAATTACAAAAATGACAAAAATTACAAAAATGACAAAAATTACAAAAATTACAAAAATTACAAAAATTACAAAAATTACAAAAATTACAAAAATTACAAAAATTACAAAAATTACAAAAATTACAAAAATTACAAAAATTACAAAAATTACAAAAATTACAAAAATTACAAAAATTACAAAAATTACAAAAATTACAAAAATTACAAAAATTACAAAAATTACAAAAATTACAAAAATTACAAAAGTTACAAAAGTTACATAAATTACAAAAATTACAAAAATTACAAAGATTACAAAGATTACAAAAATTAAAAAAATGACAAAAATTACAAAAATTACAAAAATTACAAAAATTACAAAAATGACAAAAGTTACAAAAATGACAAAAATTACAAAAATTACACAAATTACAAAAATTACAAAAATTACAAAAATTACAAAAATTACAAAAATTACAAAAATTACAAAAATTACAAAAATTACAAAAATTACAAAAATTACAAAAATTACAAAAATTACAAAAATTACAAAAATTACAAAAATTACAAAAATGACAAAAATTACAAAAATTACAAAAATTACAAAAATTACAAAAGTTACAAAAACTACAAAAATTACAAAAATTACAAAAATTACAAAAATTACAAAAATTACAAAAATTACAAAAATTACAAAAATTACAAAAATTACAAAAATTACAAAAATTACAAAAATTACAAAAATTACAAAAATTACAAAAATTACAAAAATTACAAAAATTACAAAAATTACAAAAATTACAAAAATTACAAAAATTACAAAAATTACAAAAATTACAAAAGTTACAAAAATGACAAAAATTACAAAAATTACAAAGATTACAAAAATTACAAAAATGACAAAAATGACAAAAATTACAAAAATAACAAAAATTACAAAAATGGCAAAAATTACAAAAATTACAAAAATGACAAAAATTACAAAAATGACAAAAATTACAAAAATTACATAAATTACAAAAATTACAAAAATGACAAAAATTACAAAAATGACAAAAATTACAAAAATTACAAAAATTACAAAAATTACAAAAATGACAAAAATTACAAAAATTACAAAAATTACAAAAATTAAAAAATTACAAAAATTACAAAAATTACAAAAATTACAAAAATTACAAAAATTACAAAAGTTACAAAAATGACAAAAATTACAAAAATTACAAAGATTACAAAAATTACAAAAATGACAAAAATGACAAAAATTACAAAAATTACAAAAATTACAAAAATTACAAAAATTACAAAAATTACAAAAATGGCAAAAATTACAAAAATTACAAAAATGACAAAAATTACAAAAATTACAAAAATTACAAAAATTACATAAATTACAAAAATTACAAAAATTACAAAAATTACAAAAATTACAAAAATTACAAAAATTACAAAAATTACAAAAATTACAAAAATAACAAAAATAACAAAAATTACAAAAATTACAAAAATTACAAAGATTACAAAAATTACAAAAATTACAAAAATTACAAAAATTACAAAAATTACAAAAATTACACAAATTACAAAAATTACAAAAATTACAAAAATTACAAAAATTACAAAAATTACAAAAATTACAAAAATTACAAAAATTACAAAAATTACAAAAATTACAAAAATTACAAAAATTACAAAAATTACAAAAATTACAAAAATTACAAAAATTACAAAAATTACAAAAATTACAAAAATTACAAAAATTACAAAAATTACAAAAATTACAAAAATGACAAAAATGACAAAAATGACAATAATGGAATAATGACAAAAATTACAAAAATGACAAAAAAGACAAAAATGACAAAAATGACAAAAATGACAAAAATGCCAAAAATGCCAAAAATGACATAAATGACAATTACAAAAATGACAAAAATTACAAAAATTACAAAAATTACAAAAATTACAAAATTACAAAAATTACAAACATGACAAAAATGACAACAATAACAAAAATTACAAAAATTACAGAAATTACAAAAATTACAAAAATTACAAAAATTACAAAAATTACAAAAATTACAAAAATTACAAAAATTACAAAAATTACAAAAATTACAAAAATTACAAAAATTACAAAAATTACAAAAATTACAAAAATTACAAAAATTACAAAAATTACAAAAATTTCAAAAATTACAAAAATTTCAAAAATTACAAAAATTACAAAAATGACAAAAATAACAAAAATTACAAAAATAACAAAAATTACAAAGATTACAAAAATTACAAAAATTACAAAAATTACAAAAATTACAAAAATTACAAAAATTACAAAAATTACAAAAATTACAAAAATAACAAAAATTACAAAAATGACAAAAATAACAAAAATGACAAAAATGACACAAAGGAAAAAAATGACAAAAACGACAAAAATGACACAAAAATGACAAAAATGTTTTTGCAATGGAAAATGTTGGGTTGATTAAAAACTTTGAAACTGTGGTTCTTAAGCTACTCAGTTTAATATTTCAACATCTTTTAGTTATCCCTTATTCATAACTAAATTAAAGTGAAAAATTTATTCCGTTGAGTTGATGATGTCATCACATTTATTGCCACATATCTGACCATCCCAGCAGCATAATTCGAGGAACATGCCCTCAAAAACAAAAGACTTGAGCGAGCCCATCGGCGTACAAGCGACGAACCCATTAATCATATTAGACTTAGGTATCGTTTTGATTTGACGCAATCGTTTGTTGTAAAAAAAATGTTCGCTTTTTGGGGCACTCGAAAATTGTCAGAATCAATCCAAACGGATTATGCTCAATCAATCCAATTAGTCGCCCCCCTCAATTAGAAACATAAGTTTAACCTTCGTCCAAACTCAACGCCAACAACAACAACAGGTTGCGAAAACAGGAGTTTTTTTTCGCTTGTATCTTCACCCTCACGTTTCGGATTGAAAACGGATTGCACGCGAGCGAACCTCGTCACGCAAATGTTTCACTTTTGATTTTATTAGCTTTTTTTGAGTAGTAGTTAATCGTTTTGTGCCCAAATCAGCTTAAACCAATTGACCACCTTCCTAGGAAGAAAAAACTCTAATTAATAGGATTAAATTTCGCGCTCGATTTTTGATTTTCAAAAGTGCACAGTTGTTTTTTTTTTTGCTACTAAAATGCAACTTCGAGAGTACCTATTCGAATCAGCCAATTAGGGCTATTGTTTAAAAAAAAACGACTACTTACCGTCGAAGGAAAGTGTGAAAACGGCGGGCGGCATTTTCGCCAAACTACCTTCATTGTGACCCGAACGAGATGATGGTGCTCGTTCAAAACTTGTTTCAGATGTTAACTTTTATCAGAGACACTACCTTGAGAAACGTGGAAGGTTTGGAAAAGACCGAGTTGTTTTCTTTCGCACGTCGTATGTTTGAATTTGATAATCGCGCCGGGAGAAAATTATCGCACTTTTGTTTCCAATTTTCACTTCACTGATGAAGATTTTTCCGCAAGCAGAGGGAGCGAGGAGGCAATCTTATCTTGTTTGTTGTCTTTATGTCGTTTTGTTGGGACTTAATGTCGCAGTTATGCACCACCAACCGAGTTCAACTCATCAACCTTACTAGTTGAGTGGCACACAATATAATGTGCTGTTCTCAGATCAGCATCACCCCGGCCGGAGTTGTCTTTCTTAAGTCGACCGACTGACTGAGTTGTTGAAGTTTAAACAGTTTAACACCTCATGTAACACTTTAAAGTTGATGATTGAGAAGACGTCTTTGATCAATCAACCCAATCTGATCTTTCGTTTTCCCTTTTTTTTCTTTCAGAGAAACAAATCTGCACCGGCGCCGTGAGAGTGCGCCTCCCCTGACCCGGAACATAACCTCAAACGGGGCTAGTTCTGCACGTGACGAAGCGTATGTGGATGCGCTGAATAAGTTCAACGAGTGGCGAGCCAAGCAGCGATTGGATCGCATCAGCGAGGGATGTCCAGTGGAGCCAATCGATAGGCGAATCCCGAGTGTGATTGAAGAAGAGAAAGAATCGGAAGGAGGAGTTCTAAGTGACTTTAGCTCGGACGTAGAGATCAATAGCGAAGAACGAAGGGCACTTAGCCGTAAGTCGGATGTACCGAAAAGTCCACGATACACAAGACACCGGCAAGATACGGGAGTCCCGAAAAAGCCGAAACGATCCGTAGAATTCTACAGAAACATCAACCGAATACCGGAGCACGGCGAGTCAAGCCTAAACAATGGCAAATGCGTCAATGTGAACGAGAGATTTTCGCTGCCGACAGTGATGCCATCGAGTGTCCCGCGAAGAAGCAAAACAAGACTATCGAAACCCAATAACAATAACACAATCTACGAGAATGAGGTTGAAGAGTTCGAACAAATGCATGTTCGCGATAATTTAGGTGACACCTACGCTATTCAGAGTCCACCAAGCAAATTCTACAAAGACAATTCCAGTCCCTATCACAACACAAGCCCTGCCTGTCACAGCAATCCTACGATAGTCGATGCTACCCCAAAGAAACAAACCAACCTCCTCCAAAAAGCTTCCCGATATCGTAGCTTCAAAGATAAACCCGCTCCACAACCTCCTATGGCGACCGTCGCAGAACAACCTCAACCCACACCACCCAATCGAGCCAACAAATCCAGCTCCGAGTCCCCATTTGCCGGGTCCTACCGCAAATACGACCTTAACTCATCGTCCATCTACGACGAGAATGTAATCTCCTCCCGGGGCTACCGAGGCTCCATGAAGCCCCTCAACTCTACCATGCAATCTCCGGCCTCCAAAGAACCCCGCCGGAAGTCTCCCTCCTACCAAACCATCGTCAACAAGCACGGAGACCTGGTCGATTACGCCCTACCCTTTAGCGACACAACCGACACCCAGTCGGAACTCAACCACTCCAAAACGACGGGCGACCTGCTCAGCGACATCCGTGCTTGCGAAGAGGTCATCAACGAAAACTTTCGATTCCTCAACAGCGATCTGCTACCCGCAAGTTTTGTCCTCGACGACACCACCAGCCTGATCACCGAACCCATCAGCGTCCTCAAAGAGCGGGCACCTCAAATCGTAACAGACCTGGACCGTTCCAACCAGAGTACCATCAAGGAAGACCATCAAACCCACATAGACGACGTGGACCTAGTGATTCACGAACCCCAGGACATCCTCATGGAACTGGACTCCCTTGAAAAATGGAGCAAATCCATCCAAATCTCGGATGACTTCCTCCAAAAACAGTTCGCTGAACGCAACCTTCTCGAATTCTTTAAAAGCTCATCCACCCATATTCTAACCACGACCCCGAAGGAGGTCCATTACCGGGTGGGGTCACTTCGAAGCAGCTTCCTAGCGCCGCTAGAATTTTCCTGTGGACTATTTCGCCAAACTCCGGTTACCCTGCGCAAGTACTCCCTAAATGTCGAACGAAGTCTGTACTTTGCCGAGGAGGCCTGCAAACGAGACTTCGAGCTACTGAACCAGATCAAGCACTACGGAGTCGCCTCGCTGATGGCCGTATGCTACGATGCCGGGCTGAATCAGGCTACTCTGGTGCTGGAACCGTTCGATTTTACTCTCTTCGATTACATTCATAAAATGGTAAGTGATTTTAACACTTAACTAGGCATCTCATAAACCTTCCCTTAAATTTTTTTCAGAACAAACGCCTCTCACTATTGCACGCCATCACCGCGGTGCAGCAAATTTCCTCGGCCGTTTCGTTCCTGCAAGAGTGCGGCTACATCCACTCGAACATCTCCAGCGGCAGCGTTCTGATGCGCAAGTACCCCTACACGGTGAAGCTGACCTCGTTCGAGCTGACCACCGAAGCTTCCGATGAAGTTCGGAAAGAAATCGAAAACCGTTATGGCAGTACCTCTTCTTCAAGGAATTCGATGACCTCGTCCCAAAACGAGGAAATTAAAAAGATTCACTCGTACTCGAGGTTGATCAAGAACGACGAACAGTTTCTGCGGGACAAGTATCGGAAGCTGTCGAAGGAAGTCTCCGATAGTCGGAAAGGTCCAGTTGGGTCGATTGGGGATCATGGAGGGTACGATTGTCAAGCCAGTCGCTACCTGCCGTATTGTAAGGAGTATCGGGAGAAGTTCTCGCTGTACTACTACGTGGCTCCGGAGCTTCTGGTTCCGAAGTCGAACTTTGTTTTTCCTACCAAGAGTACCGATGTCTACTCGTTGACGCTGTTGTTGTGGGAAATTCTGAACGGTTATGTTCCGTTTGTGGTTTACAGCAGACAGGAATTGGAAAAGCTGCAGATTTCTGCAAACGTTCAACTGCCTATATTTGAGAAGGAACGCTGCGAACGCTTTCGACAGATTTTCAACATCGGTTTGGCCGATTTGAATGGTAGGAAGTTAACCGTTGTTGATATAATCGATACCCTCGAATGTCTGTTGTTGGAGCAAGGTTCCGATAAAAATGCTTACTCAAATGGGTTTACCGAGGATTATGAGGAGCAACAGAATAGTTCGGAGATTCGGAAGAAGAACGAGCTCAATGACATTCGTAAACAAAGTGCGTTGGAAAAGACGGATAAGATTTACTTCCAGTCGACTCCTATTGGTGCAGACACCACAGCAAAATCAAGTCCTTCAACGCACCCAGAAGAAGTTAAAACCAAGCCAACCAAGCATCAACCAAAGAAACCGGCGCGTAAAATAAATAAAGCAAAACTAGCTAAAGAAACACCCGAAGACAGCAAAGTAAAAAAATCACCGTTTGGTTCGAGCTTCAACTTGTCCAACTCGGCAATTTATCAGACAATATTTGACTTCAACAACAAGTTCCTGTCACCACGACCGTCCAAACAGGTGGTGTACGAACGTACAAGCACAGTCAAAAAGCACAAGAAGCCAGCACGTTTGAACAAAGTGGCAGCAAAAGAACTGTTTGAACCAATCAACGTCGGTGACAGCACTGGCAGCTTCCACAAACTGAGCAGCGCAGATTCGAAGACCAATCTGCTACAGGAAACAGCGAGCGTATCGGATGACAAGAGAAAACAAATCATAGCACCCCTGGAAACTTACAGCAAAGAAAGCCCGGCTAAACTGAACATCAACAACAACAAAGCCAAAATCCTGAAAGAAGTCGTTATGAACACCGAATCTTCCTACGATCGCACAAACGAGAATCTTCACGCCGATGCGTCCCAATCCTGCGATAGTCTCCCGGGCAGCAAACGAAGCAAGAATCGTTCCTCGAAGCTATCGAATTCTCTCCGATACATCATCGGTGATATCACGCTGCCCGATACTCCAATCGCCCGGAAGAACAAAATCCGCAAGCACGCTTGGCTCTCGGACCAGAAGCTGGTGATCACGGACGATAATACTTCCACACCCGTTACACCACAGACCCGGCGAGCGTGTTCCTTCTTCAACGATCTCGATAACCATGGTGGTGACAGCCGGTATCTGGACGCAACGACTACTCCGTTAAACTTGAACATTTCAGCCTCCATGCAGGACATCAAACCGAAAAAAATCAACATCAGTGTCAACATTATCAAGAATTCGGATCATAGTGGAAGTAAGCTTAAAGCCCAGAGTCAAGATTTCGACCTTGCCCTCGATACACCTTTGGGTCCAGAGGACAGCAAAAAATCGGAATCCGTCAACAACATCTTCGAGGGAACGCTTTGGAAGAAGGAAAAGGAGATTTGCGAACGCTCCCGTCTCACCCAGTCCGCCGACAGTCTCGATGGGGATCAGTCTGATGAGTCCGACAATGTCATTACGGCACACCTCACGTCCGTACGGGATGCCGTTCGGAAGATCGAAACTACCTTCGAAAACACCGGTTTCGACTACAGCCCCATTCGTAAGCTGGACTCCGCTAAGAAACATTCCGAAAGTAAGAGAATTTGTGAAGAAAGTTTGGTCGTCGAAGAGAGTCTTCTCATTCCGACGAAAATCTTGGAGCTTGAAAAAACCATTGAACAGCATCCGATGCCCGAGGAACCCAAAATAGCAGTTTCTCGACTGGACGTGATGCTGACAAACAACACGTTAAAGAAAAAGGAAGAACTACTTTCAAACTGCCAACAGACGCCTCAACTTCCACTATCGGATCAGAGACCTTTCAACCCCAACTCCCAGCTATTCATGCGACGAAAAGCCACCAATACCGGTAGTAGCGTGATCCAACGTACAGTCTACCGCGAAAGTATCGTCTCCAGTACCGATCTCCCGGGACTGGACACCATGAACCCTTCACAATCCTGCAGCACCCCTCTAGGCAGCGCCCGCAAAAAGAAACTCACCACTCGAGTAACGGTCAACATGCGCAAAATCTCTCGCCGCGCCTCCGACATCGGTGGCAACAGCCCGGCCTCCACTCGGCCAAACTCTCTCAACCTAGAAGAAGACCTACCCCATTCCGGGTGCATAACTCCAACAAACGGGGGAGCAGCGGCACAGATACGGCATTCCTGCGCCCCGGAACTGTTGAAAGCGTTTGCCAAGCTCCGGCTGATGCAACACCAGCAGCAGCAGCAGCACAACAGCGGTGGAGAGGAATCGGCTGGTGTTTCGCGAAGTTCCAGCGTTAATGAGGAACGGGCTCCGGTTGATGGGCGACGGAGTATCTGTACCCCGATTAAGCTGACCGGGAGCCGGGAGAAGATGGTGTGCTGCAACTGCGGTGGCACAATGGTTTCAGCCGATAGTTTGAATGGTAAGATTTGTTTTAAATTCTATGATAAATGTCAACCTAGAATAGACTACAAACAATAGTAAGAGTTTAATGGATTCAAGTTATGGACTCGTTCTCCGATGAGTTTTTACAGGAAGTAATCAAGGTCGTTTTCATCTTAGAAAATTCGGCGTGAAGGAAACAGCCTAAATGCCTTTGTTCAACTCTCACTTTTTAGTTTCGGATACCACACTTTTATCCTAACATAATTTTTATTGGTTGTCCTTCCCTACTGTTAAAGTAGTCTCAGTAAGGCAAAGACAGGGTAAACAGCAAATAGGTCGGAAAGATTCAGACTTGATCTTAGCAATTTGCTGGTCATGAGCAGTTTGTGGCCCAATTCAAACATACAAATCGTGGTATTAGCGCTTCCAATCGAGATTTAATCACTGGACTTACTTGATTTGTTCTAAGGTAAACTCCAACATTTCGTGTGGGCTTTTTCTCAGGACAAGTGCCAGAACACTGTTGATAACTGAATCTGCAGGATTGCGGAAAACCATTCGCTTTAACAGTCTAGGAATTTTCATGTTCGGATATGATGGAAGAAGGAATGTTTACCGTAATTGAGATGACGCCTGTTACAGGGTTTGAAATTATTTCTACCTGGGTCTATTTTATTCTGGCAGCAGTCCACCTAAGATCTCCAATAAGAAGAAGCCAAGATCGTTTATGTGACTAACAAAACGGGAATGGAAGCTTGATTTTCGGGTTCAAGTTTTCAAGGTGTGGGTGTGTGAACTCGAAGAGAAACTATACACTGCCTTAAATCTATTCTTAGGAATGACTTCTTTGTTTTGTCGATTTACTAATCACAACACTCCTCCTCAAAGAAATCATTTTGATTAGTTCGCCGACACTCCGATGGCAGTTCGGTGTTGTTCCAGCTTGACCCTCTCCAGTGGCTTGGTCATAACGTCATGCCTCCATCTTCTCAGTTGGCAGGTAACGGACTGCGATGACGCCTCGCTGATCGAGATCCTTGGTGAAGGCGTGTTTGGTATCGACATGTTTTGAACGCCTTTCTATGCGGTCCGATTCCACCATCCTGATGCAAGACTGGTTATCTTCCCAGACTACTATCGGGTGGGCTTGATCGATGTCGATGTCGGCTAACAGCTTCTTGCACCACAACAGTTTTTGACAGCCTTCCGCCAAGGCCACGAATTTTGCCTCTGCCGATGATAGAGCGACACATGTTTGCTTTCGTGTTGAGTTCGACTTACAGTCTCCTTCGTTGCCGGCTCAATCGGCGTCTACGAAACATTCGATCGATCCGCTTCCGATGCCCAGATTCAGCGGAGTTCTTTGGTACCCATTAGGTACTCGAACACCCGCTTAGATTCTATCCAGTCACGGTAGATTGGTTGGGGACCTTTCGACCCAACAATGATGTGGTCAAGCAGATGTCTGGACGGGTGTTTACAGCGACGTATAACAAACTGCCCATTCGTTTGTAGCATCTGTTCCTCCTTTTTGTTGGCGTACGATGGGTCAAGAGGGATCTTTGAAGACTTGGCTTCCTCGTGACCGAATCGCTTCACTACCTTTTCGATGTAAGATCGCTGACACAGGATGTACCGTCCATTCTCCTTCTTCACCTTTATTCCCAGAAACTGAAGTAAGTTTCTCAAACTGGACAACTGGAACTGTTTCTGTAGTCCAGTCCTAATTTCATCGACTTCGTTTTCTGATTGGCAGAAGACGACGATGTCATCCACATAGATCAGTATGAATGTCGGCTTGTTTCCTCTTTTGCGCACGTATAGGCAAGGGTCCGCGTCGGTTGCCTTGAACCCCATTTTAGTTGAACACGCCGTTGATTTTGCTGTGCCATACACGCGCCGACTGTTTTGAGATGGCAAACCAGGTCGTTGCCCTGCGAAAAGCCAGGAGGCTGCTTCATGAAGATATCTTTCTCGAGTCCCGCGTACACGCACGCAGTTTTTATATCCAAATGTTCAACTAGCAAGCACCGGTTGCTCGCGTTGGTGAGCATCGTGCGAAACGTGGTCTGTCGCAATACAGGGGTGAAAACCTCGTCGAAGTCTATGCTGAACCTTTGAGCAACGAGTCACGCTTTGAAGCACACAGTTTTCCCATCGCCGACGTCCTTCTTCTTATAGGCCCACTTGCAACCGATTGCCTGCATACCTGGAGGCAGCGCTACCTACTACCAACTTCCACGTCTGGTTCTCGTTGAGAGAGTTGATCTCCTTCTTCATCGCGGTCAACGACTGGCATAGTCGTCTTTTTCAGGGCTTTTGACGGCCTCGTTGTAATTTTGTGGCTCGTCGCTGCTTTGTTCCGATGACGAAGTCGTTGCGGTGTACTTTTCCGTTGGTATCCCCTTGTTCGAGCGCTTGGACCGGAGGGAGCTAATCTACTTGCAGGCGCAGTGTTTCAAGTACGCTTTGAGAAGAGCACACGTTTAGTTTAGGCAAGCTTTCAATAGATTCAGCATAGTCTGTTCACAGGCGTAACATTCGAAATTCGCAGTAGGCGCAGCTTAGATAATCGCAGATGCAACCAGCACATTAGCTCACATCGATGGCGGCAAAGCTCACATCCGGCACTTCGCATGCGCAATAAACATGCTCGCATCGGAGGCAGCATTCAAGCTTGCATCAAGCGCAGCACTTCGACTCGCAGCGGGTGCAGCATTCAAGATTGCATCAAGCGCAGCACTTCAGCTCGCATCGGACGCGAAACTTCGGCTCGCAGCGGGCTCAGCATTTAAGTCCGCATCAAGCGCAGCACTTTGGCTCGCAACAGGCGCAGCGCAGCATTCAAACTCGCATTGGGCGCAGCACTTCGGCTCGCATCAAGCGCAGCATTCGAGCTCGCATTAAGCGCAGCAGTCCAGCTCGCATCAGGCGCAGCATTCGAGCTCCCATCAAGCGCAGCATTTAGAGCTCCCAACAGGCGCAGCATTCAAGCTAGCATCAAGCGCAGCACTTCAGCTCACATCGGGCGCAGCACTTCGGCTCGTAGCGGCGCATCAAGCGCAGCACTTTGGCTCGCAAAAGGCGCAGCACTTTAGCTCGCATCAAGCGCAGCACTTCAACACGCATCAGCGCAGCATTCAAAATCGCATGTGCATCATGCACGTCCTTAAAACAATTTTATAGTACGTACGGTTACAGTTCAACACGCACTCTTCGTTTGTCACTTTCAAATTATGTTCAATTCACATTTCAAGAGATTAATTCATTAAACATAATTCTTAAAATTTTCCCTAAATATTTCAATTATGTTTAATATCTCAGTTTGGCCAAAAATTGGCTCCTAGAGGGATCGCCAAATGTGTTAACCACATAATGCCAAGTTGGAGGTTCAGTCACTTGCTCGACAGGTAGGTACGGGCAAGATCCGTTGTATCAGCGATGCATATCAACGACGATGAGTGATGAGGATAAACAGCATTCATGAGCGGCCGGGCGGAGAGATGGCATTTATATTCGCTCTCCGTTTATTACGTTGGGCGCCTCCCACACAGGTACAATGCAATAGAAAATACTCCGTGTATACCTCCTACTCCCTAAACTTCACCTGCGGCCACAGACCTGATTCCCACCTGGATCTGTTTAACACACTATGCTTCAATAGTGAGAGGTCTATTCGCGCAAGTGCCCTCCAAGGCAATACAACGATCAATCTACTCATTAACGAGACCACTTTCAGCAAAACCTCTCATCCTTATGACTCGACGCCTGAACTCTCCTCAAACGACTTGAGAACCGACATCTCCTCGCAATGACTCGAGATTCTCACATAAATCTCTTTTCTTCGCGACTCGAGACCTGATCTCTCCTCTAACGACTCGAGATCCGACCCCTTCTCGCATCGACTCGAGGTTGGCCTCTTCTCCGCACCATTCAAGGTCCGATTTCTCCTCTCGCGATTCGAGATCTGACCTCTCTTCGTAGGTACTCGAGGTGACCACTTAATTATAACCATTCTGTTGTTGATAAAAGGCCTGATCTCTCCTCTTACGACTCGAGACCCGACCTCTTATCGTAAATACTCGGGGTTGATCACACAAACGTTTTCTGAAGATTCGAGGCCTGACCTCTCTTCTAACGACTCGAAGCCCGATCGAGATCAGCTTATCCTAGACTAGCGCCTGGCTCAACACACGCGCGGGACTTAAAGCAACTACTCGGATGATTCCCGACGAAGACGTCATCCTACTCCTACTCGAATGGCTCACTAGGCGTCGGAACCACTCTACCCGTGGGTATTCCCCGATCGTGGAATAACCTTTTCCCGACGATTTCCACTGCGAAAAAGGTCAAATCTTATCCCCGCAGCTTCGGTCGTTGGAAACAGCACTACTTGGATACCTCCCGAAGGTGGATCATCGGCGCACCCACGGCATCCGCTACGCAGAAGATTTTGCCTTATCTTTGTAGGGGTCGAACGCACACTACTCGACAGCCCCCCGTCGATGGAGTCAGTCTACTCCGACCGTTGTCCGGTCTTCTTAATCCCTTTGGCTGGCAACCCTGGATTTTCGGCCCGCGTCTTTTTCTGCCTGTCGTGTGCCAGATCGAGAGCAGCTTGACCTGGGCTCACGCCTGTCACGGTACACATTCGGGACTTTGAACGCTACGACTCGGATGTTTCCCGACAATGACGACATCCTATACCGACTCGAGAGGCTCGCCTGGCATCGAGAACCTCTCTACCAAAGGGTATCCCCCGAAAGTGGTTAACCCAGTATAGCTTTATCCTCGCAGTTTTCCCCTTACGAAGCCGCACTACTCGGATACTTTCCGGCGGTGGGGTATCCTACACACGATCGCAGAGCACCCCTGACCTCCGCTACGCAGAAAATGATGCCTTATCTTCGTAGCTTCGATCAAGGGACCGGACGCACACTACGCGGATGCTCCCCGTCGATGGAGTCATCCTACACCGATTGCAGACTGCCGTTGACTCCAGTTCCCCTGCAGGGCAGTCATGATCTGGGTGAACCCATTGCTGACCGCATGCCAAGTGTTGGAATCCGTACACATGCTATCGCCGTTATGTGGATCGTACTCAGAGTGAGCTTCGTCGCAATCCAAAAAAGTTCTGGAAATTTGTGGACTCGAAACGGAAAGAGTCCGGGCTTCCAGCTATACTTCAATTAAACAACCGTATTGCTATGTCACCTTCTGAAAAATGCCATCTTTTTGCGGCGCACTTCGCCAGTGTTTTTTCAGACGCATCGCCAACTGCCGAGCAATTAAACTCCGCCTTATCACGATTACCCATCGACGTGTTGGATCTGGATGTTTTCACCGTTAGCGAGGAAATGGTTTTAGAGGCCATAATTAATTTGAAGAACTCCACTTCAGCCGGGCAGGATGGAATACCGGCGTGTGTATTGAAAAAGTGTCGCACTTTACTGGTGGAACCTCTTACGCGTATTTTTAATCAGTCTTTAGAGCAGCAAAAATTTCCAACCATCTGGAAAAAAATCGTTTATGAGCCCAGTGCACAAAAAAGGTGACAAACAAGATGTTGTTAACTACCGAGGTGTCACATCGCTAGCTGCCTGTTCGAAGGTATTTGAGAGGATTGTCAACGATGTCATGTTTTCGGCCTGCCGGAACTGGATTTCTGAGAACCAGCATGGATTTTTTCCTAAACGTTCGGTAACTTCAAACCTGATGCTTTTTACATCCTTATGCATATCAAACATGGATGGCGGCAAGCAAATTGACGCGATTTATACCGATATTTCTGCGGCATTTGATTCTGTAAACCATGGCATTCTACTGAAAAAATTGGTTAGATTGGGATTTTCCGAACGATTGTGTGCGTGGATCAGAAGCTACCTAACGGATCGGCGATTGGCTGTAAAAATAGGTTCTGCTGAATCCTCGGACTTTATTCCGAACTCTGGGGTACCCCAAGGCAGCAATCTGGGTCCTTTATTGTTTACGCTCTTTTGTAACGACATCAACTTGGTGCTGATTGGATGTGGAGTTCTCCTGTACGCGGACGACCTGAAAATATTTTTAGTCATAAACAGCCAAGCTGATTGTTATGAATTGCAACGCTTCTTGGACGCAGTCGTGAATTGGTGCCGTAATAACTTACTTGTTTTGAGCGTTGCGAAGTGCTGTATTATCACGTTTGGGCGTAGGAAAAATCTTTTCATGCATAATTACGATATTCTGGGCGAGCAGTTGCAACGTGTTGAGGAGATAAAGGATCTTGGCGTTTTGTTGGACAGTCATATGACTTTTAAGCGTCATTACTCTGTGGTACTCGAAAAGGCAAACCGAATGCTGGGATTTATTATACGTTTGAGCAAAGAATTTACTGATCCAGTGTGCTTGCGAGCTCTGTATTGCTGCCTGGTGCGATCGATTTTGGAATCTGCGAACCTAGTATGGTGGCCTTTTGAAGCTTCATGGAAAGCGCGTTTTGAAGCCATCCAACGTAGGTTCGTGCGTTACGCTCTTCGTGAGCTACCTTGGGAGAATCCTTTGAATTTACCGCCATACGCTCATCGTTGTGCCCTGCTTGGACTTCATACGCTGTCGGATCGTCGTTCCATCGGTCAATCGCTGTTTGTGGCTAAGATACTTCGTAACGAAATTGACTGCTCCTGGCTACTTTCTCGCTGTAATATTTATGCTCCAGAAAGAACCTTGCGTAATAGAAACTGGCTCTCTCTGGAACCCAGAAACACGAGCTATGGCAGCAACGACCCTCTTCGTTCCGCAAAAATGTGCTTTTTGCGTTATTATAATGTTTTCGACTTCAATGTTTCTACTCCAACTTTCAAACGTCGTATTGAATCTTATTTAAGTGACCAATTAAGAAATTAAGAAAAGTATCATGTAATGTGCTAATAATATTAAGTAGATCATTAAGACACCTATGTCAGATGATTTTAATTCAAATAAACAAATAAACAAATAAACATCCTCTGCACCACGTTGTCTGTTGTCGTGTTGGGCCCACAGGTGGCAAGTATGGCGCCGCAAACCTCGGACAGGCAAACACCACAATCTGGGCAATATGGCGAAGCCACATGTCCAAACCGGTAGTGGCACTTCATGAAGCATGATCAGTCCATGGAAGTCCACTTCACCGTGTATTCTTTCGATCCAGCTTTCGATGTGCGAGATCAAACGATGGGTCCAGCTTCATCTCGCTGAGTTGTCCCACAGCTGCTGCCAGTTGGACATCGAGTCCTCGTTGGCGAGGTCTCGTACGTTGGGCGCAGGTTCATCAGCCGCTGGACGCTGCTAAGTTTCTGCAGGTTACATTGTCTTCTCAGAGCCCGCCTCCAGGCTGCTGCAACGTATCGCAACATTAACGTGGTCGTCACGCTTGCCAGTATTCTCCTCTTACTACTGTGGATGCGGTGAATGTGGCCATTGCCGCTTTCTTACACACGTAGCCGACATGTCTCGCAAAGCAGAGTCTGTTGTCGATCATCACCCCTAGGTACTTAATTGCGCGTTTGGACACGATGTTGCACGATCCCAATGCAATGGTATTGTCAATGCAGTTGAAATCCGAAGTTTTCGCGCTAGTGATTGGCAACTTTGCCAACCAGCGACGGTGAAAAATTCATCAAACACCTCGGCAATCGACAATCCTTGGGAGATGTTTGATAAATGTCTGGTCAGTATGAAATATCGTCAGTGATGTTGCAGTCGTTGATGTTGACGAAAACTCCGGTTCGGGGATTCAATGAGAATACCTGTTTGGGACATTGATGACCTCTGAATTGTTCTAGTCGAACGTCAATTCTGTCTAGCTATATGTAAGACCTACAAATTTAAATCTTTACAAAACTGTCTTTCTATCTTTTCTCAATCAAGTGCCCCCAGGCAGCCGCATCGGTATGAGCTCCGCATTCCCCCGTGAGAGCATCGCCTCAATGTTCGAGGACAACCTAGGATTCCTGCCGCACCCCCACCAGGGTCCCGTAGTTCCGGGAACTCCGCTCAGCCGCCACGCCCTTGCAGCTATTCAGGTAAGCTTTGCAAGTTCCTATTTTCCCGTACAATTTTTTTTCACTTTACGTCTAATTTCAGAACGCAAAATCCACGGAAGATCTGTACATCGACGACGACTTCTGCCAGGGCCTTAACCTGGGCGCCAACATGGAGCTGGTGGAGTTCGTGGACGACGGCCACTATCTCGATGAGTTCGGGTACGATATCTGCACCATGGAGGAGATCTACGACGACGATGTGGAGGGCGAACCGGATCGGGAAATCCAGGCAATGGAGATGGAGAACGGCGAGGAACAATTTTTGTCCAAATGTGCCGCCATGAATCCTAGCTGTATCGATGCGATTGGGTCGGTGTTTTCCCCGATGCGGCCCTCCTCGATGGAGTTCGATCATCTTTTCGTTGAAGGGGTCGATGCGGAGCAGCAAAAATTAGAACAATAGCGGAGGAAGGAGGTTTTTACCTTGAGTGATTATATATTTTAGAGCTACGTTTTTTATATACCTATATAATGTTGTTACAAACAAGCTCGTTGAGCAAACGTATACAAAGTATTTATATTACTTAAATTTCCTAGAAATGCACTGAACTTAAGCAGCAATAGTTGAAAAGAAGAAAAAAGTATTTATAGCCCTACAGTATTTGAAATGGATTTGGTCCTGGACAGTGAAGAAACAATCTAAAAAAAACTTAAACATGGTGATAACATAATTTATACAGCAATTCGTTTCACATTTTCAAGAGATTTTTTCGCAGATATCCTTGATATAAGATACCAAATATTTATAGAAAAATAACATCCAACATCGTATTTATTACCATATGAGCGAGCAACAAAAAGTGAAATAAATATTTTCTACTGTTAGAAAGTTGAGAACCCTCGGTTTTTTTGTTGTTGTTGCTTAGTTTACACTTCTCTAGCACCTTGTTTTCTTTAACTGATATTTGTACAACCACTTCTCACCCGAGAACACTTATCACATCCAGTACGCTCTGAGGACAGTGCCTTCGATATCGAGTGCAGTTATGCTGCAGGCCAGCTTTCTCCGCACGGTAGAACTCCCGAGGTAAACTTTCATCCTCCGAGTATGAGGGTCTGCAAAAAGTCGAGTCATTTTTTCGTTGGGGAAATCCGAAAACTTATGTGACACACTTACGTGAGCAAAATTTGTAATAAATCTCCTATTATTCCGTTGCCCTCGAATAGAGGAGCCTCCGATGCCTCACAAATGGCTCTGAGGACACATCGTTTTCCATTGAAGCCACCTCTGAAAGTAGTAAGAATATTCGTGAAAACTTGCAAACCTCCAAGCCAATTTAAAACAATACTTGTGCAAATTGATCTCCAACGTCCGGTAGGCCTTCTTCCGGGTAAAACTGCTGCCGGCAATACTTCTACGCATCAAACTAGCCCCGGCATCGGTGTACAGTTCCATCTGGTCGACCCGCTTCAACGGTCCCTGGCTGTAGTCGGTGGCCGTCGTCGGCATGTTGTAGTTCATCTCGAAATTGTACGACATAAAGATGTTCCGATCCGGCACGATCAACGGAATCGATAGAGCTACAAGAATCTACCACAAACAAACATTGAAATCACTCGCAATAACTCCTCAAATATACTAGCGACTTACTCCAGTGGCACTGTTAAATGTGTAAACAATTCTTTTCTCCCGGCTCAGAACGCGACCTGTACTATTGCTGTTGATCGAAGAACCATCCACACCGGAAATCGAAAGCCAAATTTGAACTAGCACCATCAAAAGCACGTTACTTCCAGGTTTCAACCACATCGCGGACTTTCATACTGGCGCCAGATCGAGTGAGTTCGGACGCATCTGTTGGCTGTACAAAAGTGCACTGATCCCTAACGGCAGTTCGATCCGAACCTCGGACACACCAATCGTTCTGAATCTTTCATCACCCGGCGATTCAAGGGGGAAAAAAACTACAGCCATGCCCTGTTGATGCTTGTTAATCCAATTAGCGCCTCGTTATTTGGACAGCTTGGCAGAAGTATGTAAACAACTTCCTGTAGCGTCATGGCTAGAATAGTCAGAATAGTTATTGAATTTTTAGGTCTGAACATCCCTTGTGCCGAGTAATATAGGTCACAGTTAATAGAGAAGATCAAAACGTCATTTTCTGTAAACTGTTCCATTTCAATTCATTGATCTTCATACCACCCTAATGACGACGGCCGAAAGACGCGTGCAGGACACACTTGACGCTGTGGCGAAAGTGTGACCCTACGTCGTCGGCACTCGAAGCCTTCTAAATCAATGTTACACTGTCATAAAACGTTTGCTTAGTACAGAATTAAGTTTTCACGAAACTCAGGAAAACGAATCATCAAACTGTAACACAAAAAATTGAATGGAAAATTTGAGAAGAAAAATTTGTTCAATTTTATATCATTTTTGTCATTTTCGTCATTTTTGTCATTTTATTCATTTTTGTCATTTATGTCATTTTTGTTATTTTTGTCATTTTTGTCATTTTCGTCATTTTTGTCATTTTATTCATTTTTGTCATTTATGTCATTTTTGTCATTTTTGTCATTTTTGTCATTTTTGTCATTTTTGTCATTTTTGTCATTTTTGTCATTTTTGTCATTTTTGTCATTTTTGTCAATTTTGTAATTTTTGTCAATTTTGTCATTTTTGTCAATTTTGTCAATTTTGTCAATTTTATCAATTTTGTCATTTTTGTCATTTTTGTCATTTTTGTCATTTTTGTCATTTTTGTCATTTTTGTCATTTTTGTCATTTTTGTCATTTTTGTCATTTTTGTCATTTTTGTCATTTTTGTCATTTTTGTCATTTTTGTCATTTTTGTCATTTTTGTCATTTTTCTCATTTTTCTCATTTTTGTCATTTTTGTCATTTTTGTCATTTTTGTCATTTTTGTCATTTTTGTCATTTTTGTCATTTTTGTCATTTTTGTCATTTTTGTCAATATTATCAATTCCGACAATTTTCCCAATTTTGACAATTTTTTCAATTTGTTTCAATTTTTTGGGCTGTCGGAAAATTTTTCAGATATTTAATACTTTGAATATATTTGCTTATGTAATTTAATTTAGATTCTTTTTTATAAATTTCAAAAATTTTAACATTTGTAACAGATAAACTACTGGAATTTATATGATTTTATTAGTTTTGAATTATTATGAATTTTTTGTTTGTAATTTTTGGCAACTTTTATAAATTAAAAAAAAGTTATTTTTCACTTTTGTGACATTTTTGTAAATTTCGTTCCTTTCGTCAATTTATCTTTCTTGTCATTCTGGTGTTTTTGTTATTTTTGCCTTTTTCCTTTCCTTTTTTTTAGTAGGTATTAATTTTTTATGCTTGACAGTTTGGTTATTTTTGTGATTTTTATCGTTTTTGTCCTTTTTAATGATTTTATGATTTCTGTCATTTGGGACTTTTTGTACTTTTTGTGGTTTTCGTCGTTTTTTTTTTACTTTAGTCGTTTTGCAGCTTTTTAATTTATGCCATTCTTTATTTATTCATTTCTGATAATTTAGTCCTTTTTTGACATTTTTGTAAGTTTTGTCATTATTGTCATGATACAAATTTCTAGGCCTTTTTTCAATTTTGTCATTTTTTCTATTCATATCGTTTTTATCAACTCCCTTTTTTACTATGTTTGTCAGTTTTGTCATTCATACCAAAATTCAGACATTTTTGTAATTTTAAATTTCTCGTTGTTTTATCATTATTTTATTAGATCCATCATTTATTTTTATTTTTTCATTTTAAAGATTTAAAGAAGATCTGTCGTTATAGCCATTAATAAGGAGAAAAATCTCAAAGATCACATGAATGTTTGGATTTTTTTTTTTCATTTTTATGTTTATCTTCAAAATTTCTGTAATTTTCATCATTTTTTTTTTATTTTGTTTTTTTTTTGAAACCAAAAATCGTCATTTTTTTTTGTTTATCTTCAAAATTTCTGTAATTTTCATCACTTTTATATTTATTTCAATTTTGTTTTTTTTTTTATTTAAATAAACCAAAAATCGTCTTTTGGAAACGGCGATTTTCCGAAAAATTGCCAAGTCTTAGAAAGTCGATATTTCAAGAAAAGTTTTATGATGTTAGTACTTTAATACTTCAAGTAATTTAGCAGTAATTTTAGAAATTTCTGGCAAAAGAAGTCAAGTTTAGGAATGGAATTAATCGATTAGCAAAAGGACGTTAGCGCCAAACACGTCATGCAAAAGTTCGCAAGCGCTTGTTTACTCAAGAAACTAAATTCATGTCTGTATCGAATACACAAATCTCAATCTGTTTTCACATCGCATATCAAGTTTGCTAATATTTCTGTTTCTATTTCAGCCGTGGTAGGTATGTGATATAAATCGAACTATTTTTACATCACAGCATTCGGAAATAGAACACGTGTTGTAAAAAGTTTGAAAGCCGCAGATCTTGAAATTTTTTTCGCTTTGTAAAGTATTCCAAACGTGCTGAAGGGTCAAAATTTCTACCACTTTTTCCCAACACGATTGAACTTGTCCATAATCCTAGCTTTTGAAACTCCATATTCGACAAAAAATACCTCCCTATCCCTATCCCTCACTTAATATTTATTGAAAAGAATATTACCCGGCTGACAAATTTAGCCTACAGCGATTTTTTTGGGAACTGCTTAAAGCTTTGTGAGAATAATAAATATTTTGAAAATATAGTCAAAAGCCGAACAGAAAAAAGCTTTTTTTCATGGAAGTGAAGTTTATTTGATTGCGCAGAATAAATTTTCTGCCATGAAAATCAAAATTCTTCGAATCAGCAGAAATGCAAACTTCAGTTTTCTGAGTTTCTAATAAAAACAAAGTATTTTTAATCGAAGTTGACTTGAATTACCGGAGACGAAAAAGATTAAAAGTTTTTCGCTTTCAAACATTTCCGGTCAGAATATCGGGAGTAATTTAACAAGTGAAAGTCACCTAATCGGACGACACGTTGGACGTCAGTCGGACGTGCCCAGGCCTAGTTTCCGAGTTTCCTATCCGGTAAAAGAAAGTGAACTTGATCCACAATTGAAAATGTATCACCTTCCCAAAGGGGTGCTAATTGAACCCATCGATGACCAACGGTTGAATTAGCTTATTATCTGTTCACTTTTCACTTTTTCTGAGAAGCTGATTCCGGTTATCCGAGGGTTGAAAGCATTCGGTCTGAATGGAAATTTGGAAGGTGCCAATGCACTTCCATCAGTGCCTTCGCGACGTTGCGCAGTTTTTATAAAAATGTTAAGAAGAAAGTTGGTGGTTCTATCGCTGGTCGGGACATTCCTGACGACCGCCTTTGGGTATCCTGCAGAGGATTCTGATGGTGCAACCAGTAGTAGTAACGTAACCGACAGTGAACAAGGCCGGTTCCTCCTTTGGGGGAAACCTATTCTGATCGTACCTCCAACGGCGCCGACCCGTCATCAGCTCATTTCCGGTATCGGTATTCCACTTGGGACACCGGAATCGATCACCACCGGATGGGTCATCAAGGCCCAGTACTTCCTGCCGACTTCGGTGAACGATCTGAAGCCTACCAAGTGGGAAGGTTGGAACGAAACCAGGCGGACGATCGAGAAACGATCAGTTCCCGGGACTCCGGAAGGTCAGTACGAGCAGTACACGGCTAGCCAGGTGAATATTACGGAGGAAAAGCTTCCGGAACCGAAGCTGGACGACGATTATGAGGAAGACGAAGATGACGAATTTGAGGACGGTGATGAGAACTACTGGATGGACGAGGATGAGAAGCAGCTTTTTCAGGACATCGATGAGAAGTTCCCTGCGGTGCAACCGGATCCGGAACAGCTTAAGGGTTACAATGCCGGCAACTCACGGTGGCTGACGTACAAAACGTTGGAGAAGATTGGCGAAAGTTACGGCTGTGGAGGGCGAGCTTGCGTTCTGCGGAGCATTTGTGAGGCGGCCGATGCTGAGTTTAGTCATACCGGAGGCGTTTTTGCCGAGCTGATGCATGTTATTTTCACGTAAGTCAGAAAAAATTCTTTTCAAGTAAAGAAAATTTCTAAAAAAAAATTCTTCAACCGTAGGCCTTCCAGTACGACAGAACCCCTCTCGGAGCACAGTGATAATGAGTACTTCCGGGCGGAGCAGTTGGGCAGGGAAGGAGCACCGTGTGCCTTGATCTTTAAGGAATGTAAGCATTCGATATTGGACGTTTTTACCGGGGTGCATGATCCGTCGACTAATGCCCTGCTGTTGGCCCATCAGAAGGTTCTTCAATCGATTATGAAATAAAAAAAGGGGTAGAAAAATTTTGAGTATGGTTTCATTGAAATTTTCCGACTGATCTAGACATGTTAGATAATGGATTTTTATTTATCCTAGTTTTGCGAACAATGTTGATTTTGCTAAGTCCATTTCAAAATTGAGGCTAGGATCTACAGAACTTTTTAGCGTTACATTAAATTGTACACCAAAATTTTGATGCAGTTTCGTACTGTAAAGCTAATATCCCGAGCAGACTTTTATGGCAAAATTATAGCAAATTTTGCTATCACGCCTTGAGAGCCAAACTTGCTTTCATTTTGGTTGACATAAGGTGGTACACAGCAAAAATGAGAGCAAAGATTTCAATACTTGGTTAGCAAAGTGATACCAAAATTTGCTAAAACTGAGACCCTAACTACACCTCATTTTTCGAGAGCTTGGAAAGCACAATGATGCCAATATAAAGCATCAAATAATTTCCAATGAAAGCAAAATTTGACCTCAATATACTCTCAAATATAAAAAAAAACGAGGTATCGAAAAAAGCAAAAATATGCATCACTTTGCTAAGAATGAAGATCTTTGCTCTCATTTTTGCTGTGTACCACATTATGTCAAGCAAAATAAGAGCAAATTTGACTTTCCAGGCGTGATAGCAATATATGTCATAGTTTAGCAATAAAAATTTCAATTCAAGTTAGTACCGTCAATTGGATGGCGTCTGGTTTCTCTCGAAAATAGTGCAGCGGCTTGGTGAAAAACGTGAAATTTAATCAAGAAATACCGTTTCTCGGTGACCAAACTGGATGAATTTTGCTTCTTTGAGGTGTTCTTTTAAGTTTTTTACTTTTTGTTTATCCTCGGAAGATGGATATTCCACCTCCTCCCAATGGTAAGTGTTTTTGCGAAAAGCCATCATCGCACATCATGTCGAATAATCGATCAAATTCTAGTTTTTTTTGAAAGGATACTGTGGGGCGAAATGCTCTTGAAATATATTAAGATTTATTTTCTAAATTTAATAACATAGATAATTGTTGTAAAGCCAAAATTATCCAGAAATTCTTTGGGAAACGGCCTCTGCGGTCAATTTTTGGAATTAATTTTACCATTTTGGGTGATTTGGGCTAAACAATACCTACTACAGTTCTGGTTACAATCGACGGTACATCCGAATTCTTAAGACATTTTTATTTCAGACAAAACAATCTGTGGCTTTTTTTCTTTTTTTTTTGTAAAGAAGGCTATCGTTACTCAATAAAATTACAAATTACAAATTAATTTGTAGTTAAATAATATTTTTATTTTTATATTTCTCCGCTGTACTCCACCTAAGCCGAGAAAATAACATTTTAATTTAATTTATTTATTGAAAGTCCGTACCCTAGGCTCTATTGGGTCACGGCGATGTTGTGCTTTCTTGTGTTTATGGAAGTTCACGGTTTGGAAACAAGCTCAAAAACTAACATGAACCTGACAGGGCGGTAGCACATAACCTTATTCGATATGAGATCATAGAAACCTAATTTAAAGGTGGTTTAAAAATTATAATGATGTATATTTTTTCTTTAATGATCCATGTTGATAAGGTGAATGGGAGTTGAAACACTTGCCCTCCCTTCCATCGGACAAAAAGAGCGTTGCGCAGTGGAAATATCACAATTAGAATTTTTTAAGTTGATATTTCCACTTTTTTACCACCATGCGCAAGTTAGGTTAGAACAGATAGTAATGTGAAAGATAGACAACTGTAATCAATCTTTTAGGATAGTCTATTTAGGATACTGGATAGGTGGATGATTTAATAGAAGATACCATAATTAGCTGAATGAGAACGTTAACAATTAGGTACTGATATGGTAGATAGAAATAGAATAGATATATAATGGATGGCATTCGTCTCCCCAATGCTCTAGTAAGTGTGCATTTGCGGTTTATGAATTTCGGAGGCTTATTCTTAAATCAAGCATTTTACAAGATCTAGAGGCTCATTGGATGAGAATGCTGTTTGAACTGCTTTCTTGTTAATTGTTCGTTGTAATAGGGTTTTTTTTTTCTGTAGTAGATTTGTCTGTCGTTAAATTATATTTCAAATTCAAACAAGAAAGAAGTCGTGATATAAATGGGTGGACCTACTCGCACAAGATTTTAAAGTGTCGAATACTGGAACTATCACATCAGATCTTGCGAACACGAACGAATCACTGATGAACACCAGTGAAACGGAACCTACGTTTTGGCTCCACGGCTTTAAACAAACGTCTTACCAGTGTTTAATATGGTCCGATCAGAATTGATTGTTTGACCTGATATAGTTTTTCATACAATTTGTTTAATAAAGTTTTATATTTCAGGTCCTTTATTTTCAAAGAAGTTCTCTTAAAACAAAATTTCTAAAACAGGTTTTAAACGAAGCATATGGTAAGAGACGTTAAAAAGCTTCGTTCCAGGTATTATTATTATATATATATTTTTAAATCTTACTGATAGGAATATCAACAAAAATCAACCTCACAAAGGCAGCGGTGTGTATGAACGTGGTTTCTTATTAAGATTCAAAATAGAAGAAGTGCTGGACAGTTTTAATTAGTTTAAATTCTGTAGGTTCAGATGTGTCCATTTTTGATGAACCATGTTCATAAGATGAATGAAAATTGTAACACTTGCCCTCCCTTTTGCAGAAAAATGACAATATTCCTTAGTGAAAACATCACAATTAACAGATTATGCATTGTATGTACTGTGGATAAGTGTTATAACAAACATATTGATTTTTTTTTTAATTTATCAAAACTCTGTAAAACACCTTTTTGTGTTCTGTAGAATTATTACGCTTCAGATTCAGATTTTAGTTCTGTTTCTTGTCATTCTAGTTTTTTTGTATAATTACCGAGTTTCCACGCATTTGTTCTGAATCTCTTAACATTGACATATTTGGAAATATTTTATTTTTTAATCTATGTTAATCTCGAGTAAAAACAATCAAAAATTCAAATTTATTGAAACGAGTAAGGTTAGGTGACAGGTAGGGAAAACTCAACTACGGTAAGATAGTGAACCCTTCTGACAATGATATCGAGACTTTGGCGTATGTTATCATACTGTTACTGCTCGGTTGAATTGGAGGTTGGGTTAACTCGAAGTTCATGTAGGGCCCATCTGTCCCAGTCCGTCGAGCACTATCTTAACGCTTCCTTTCTCTGGTGCTTCAGAACTCTCGGGCTCTGTTGCCGCTATCCTGTTCTAAGCTATGCTATTCTCGTGTAAAGTTTCCTCTTCTGTCCCCCGTTCTGTTTTTCCTTTCCGGGTCAGCCAGGTAGCTTATAAACCCATCAAAAAAAAAAAAAAAAAAAAAAAAAAAGTTAGTACCGTCAATTCACAAGAAAAATTTCTTTTGTCGACCAACCGCCTGAACGTATAAATAAAAATCCTAAATTTTGGCATAAAAAAAACAGAATTTGCCAACAATAATGCGCCTTCGGGCAGACAACGCGTGAGAAACAGATTATCTAAGCAAAAACCACCAAGTTTATAAAATGCATGTGTTGTCTACATACATACATACATCTATTCCAGCTTTGTGTCTAATTTTCACGAACAAACAAAAAAACATCTAAAGGAAAACAACAATATCGAAGGATTGCGAGAAGAACCAAGTCTCAAAAACACCGATAGTGTACAAAACGACATCTCAACACAACCACGAGGGGTAAAGATGTTTATTCGCGTGGAGAGTACCGGAAACTAACGGGAAATTTATAAGCGGCATCCTTTAACCTCGGAAAATAACAGCGCGAGTTGTAAAAAGCGAATCAAGCAACCGCACAAAACCAAAAGCAAATTTTTAAATTGTTATAAAAAGTATTAATTTCCTAGTTCCCTTACTCTGAATAATAAGATAATCCTTAAACTAGATAAGTAATAATAAAAGGAAAACACTCACGATTTTTCCAGATGATTTTTTGCTCCAGCCATCATCAACTTTATTGAGTTTTTCCCTTAGGCGTCGAATCAACAGATAGGCCATGAAGATCGAGCCAGTCATCCTCCATCACCTCTATTGATTTTCGAAGCTCCTATGGTTCATCACAAGAACACGAGTTTTAGGTTCTTTTACGGCTGTCGAAAGTGCAACCTGGGAGATGGGAAAAACTAAATTAATGTCCGATAGTTTCATTTACTTACCTTCTACGATACAACTAAGCCGCTACATGAAACCAGAACCGTTTTTGATTTCGTCGTTCTCCCGTTCCGTCGCCCAGATTTTTCTCGAACCCAGTTCACCGTTCTCAGCTGGGGGAAACTCAACCCAGACCAACCCGGATCACCGTTCTCAGCACGGGTATAGCTGATGCGGATCATCGCACGCAGCATCATCCGGATCTTGTCGCAAATTCAATCCCGCTAGCAGCAACACAGTAGTGATTGCTAAAAAAAAAGAGGGGAAAAGACAAACTTACACCCCATAGTTGAAACGAAACAAACAGCTGACGGTCCTTGGTCCAGTGTAGTCGGCAGCCCCGAACACCAGTTTATCCGTCCACCGGTCGAGTTATCGGCCACCGTACGAGGAACGTCCAGCTTTTCAGTCGAAACAGCAGAAAAATCCGAAAACGCACGTCGAGTTTTCGCGAGTTTGTTTTGATTTTGGTTTGACGCATGATGAATCTAGTATGGTGGTCTCACATGCCAAATTGCACGTTCAGCCATACTGAAAAAAGTAATTGATGATTGGCAAAACTACGCGTTTTACAAAAATCAGAGCACCTCCCGCATAGATAGGTATGCGTTCCTGTGATCTTTTTCCCGAGACACTGAAAAGATTACCTTAATAGTAGTCAGATTATTCATGGACGATTATACAAATAGTTTTTGTAATCGTTTGGACACACTTTACGATACATCCAACGGGTCGTGAAGTAGAGTTACGATTCAATAACTATTCAAATTCATTGAGCCAGTTAGGATCATACGTGTTATCTTTTGTTAATGACCCTCTCATAAAAGAATGATGCTTCAGCTTATCGTCTGGTATTGGTAAAATGATAAAAAATCAAATGAATAATTCTTTTCAAATCGTTTATTTCACCGATACCTTACATAATTCCTAAAACACATATACAATCCAAGACTTACATGATATCAAAAACACAGAAGAAACTTTTCTAAAACGATTACTGTTGTTGATGTTGAGCTGCTGAGTTGATAATGATGAGACAGAACAAATAGGAAGATCCATCAGTAAAGTATTTGTGCTATTGGCCACCTCACATTCCAGCTGCATCGGCACAATATCCTTGAAAATCATGATCGAACCTTTACCGCTGGCTGAGATCTGTCGTTTTGGGTACTGTGGTAACTCCTCCGCTGTTTTTTTCACCATTGCCTTGCAAAGAAACCGCCCGATTTTTCCCGTCGGCTCCTGTAATAAACAAGTTTCAATCAGAAAAACGTATAGGTATAATGGTATAATGGACAATAAAGGTACTAACCTTCGTTACATCGGAACCTGTGCTGTTGCCTACCGGACCGGCTTGAAACAGTAAAACTTGCGTTAACTGTGCCGGGAGATCAATTTTTTTCAGAAAAAATCGACCACGTGCGTTGACAGCAGAATAAATTGGGGCGCGTTGCAAAAATAATCATTTTTATTTCTTGATCATTTATTCTATCTTCCAGAAATAATGTTTTATCTTCTCGTCGCGTTGCTAAATTTCTCAATTAGTTTTTAAAAAGATAAGTCGTATCTTTTACAAACCATTTTAAATCGTTTTTAGCAACGGCACGTTTAGTAGGGACCCAAAAGAAATCGTCAATATTAATGTAATCTGAACCGAATGATCCGAAAGATTCAAAGTATGGTTTTCGACTATGTGGGCTGGCATCCCAGCCAACTCAGCCAACAGCCAACTGTCAAATTTCGGCTGCGTTTCGCCCCCACCGCCGCATCCAACCCTCGCCTACTTTTTGCCAAAGTGAGACCACCATATCTAGATTCATCATGGTTTGACGTTTGGGTTGTGGTTGCCAGTTAGTTTGTTTTTTTAGTATGAGTGTCGGAGTTCGCAGAGATGGATTCTGTAACATGAATGGATGGGGGGCGTATGAATGGATTTGAATGAATGAGTTAATTTTTAGTTTAAGGTGTTACCTCAGATTCTCATAAGAGAATCTGACTTTAAGAATTGACTTTCTGTGAGCATAAAATAAGGTTTTCCTTCCAACGCATAGTCAATTTCATTGTTTGCCATTCTACAAACCACGTTGTGTATTCCAAACACAACATAAATTTGTGCGTTGAGCGATGGTCGAAATTGAATGATTATATTTTTGCTGTGAAAAATACATAATATAGCTTATCATTGCCTATTTTTGCTATCAATGTTTTCTTTCTATGAAGAAAAAAATTAAATAGATTATTTGCCAGATGAGGCCACATATTTGATTTCTTTTTTTTTAAATTAAGTGTTCCTCAACTATGCCGAATTTTGCTGTTGGGTTAGTTGTACAGCAAATTATGCTATAATGTTGGTCTCAGATTTTTATTAATGAAATATATGGATACCTTAGTTATGCCTAGTTTTGCTATCATTTAAATTTCTACACCAAATTGTGCTCATTATTTGCTGTTGATACCTAAATGTGGTCTCAGTTTGCTGTCAAATAAAATTATGTGAGACCTTAATTATGCCTAATTTTGTTCTCGTTCAAAATTTTACAGCAAAAAGATGCTATCAGTTTGCTGTAGACACCTTATTTTGATCTCAGTTTGCTATCAATTCGGGTATCAATGTCTGCTCGGGATAAGATTTTTTTCCGCTCACCGGGGCTCTCAAATACTACACAAATTGTTCGAATTCTCAGAAAACTGTAAAAAAAATCAGCCATAAAATGAATCTTATATTACAAAAAAAGTATATCACTTCGTTAGAAACTCTCAAGAAATTACACAGGGAAACAGCATTTCGTTCATATGCGGTTCTGGCTTTGTCCTCAGGAATCGCCTGCTTACCGATCGGGGAACGGACTACTGACCTGACGAGCTCCTTCCTCGATGACGGATGACACGAACTGGCCCGCCGACGGTGTGACGGGTTGCCAGTTTGTCTTCCTGGTAATCGAGCTATATTTCGATACGGCACATCTCTCCCCTTCTTCCATTTAAAAATGAGATTTAAAAAATGGTTCTAAGCCGGGCCCAAAACAAAATTTACAAAATTTATAGGCATATGATATATATTCAAAATATTCATGATCGTTATGGATTAATTTTTTTTAATCAAATTTTAATTTTACTACTAACGGAACACAACGACCTCGAGAAGGATACCTGATGAAGTTTAAATTCATTAGTTAAAGCTTAAAATCACCTAAGAGTATCCTCACCAAGCTATTGCGTAGCTTTTGGTATGTTAACGGTACCGAAACATAATCAGGGTTCCCATTCAAACATGGAATCATAAGCAATTTAGCTGAGACGTGAAACATACTATTTAGCTCTAAGTTGTTTTTCCTCCATTATTTTATTTTTAAGCTGAAGTATCAGAGTTCGAGTATAACTTACGGATATAAGTTCCCCTCGAAGCTCAGCTAGAACCGATAACAGGTCCACATAAAATTTCTATTTTTTTTTTCAGTGATGTCCGCGTTAGCATGCATTTACCTTTTCACCAGGGCTCACGAACTTTTTTCCAAGTTTCAAACTCACGGAGATCTGCCGGAATAATTTGTAAAAGAATCAAAACTATGTGCTCTCTTTTTACTGGAAAACCTTTCTCCAAATACTATTTATATAGTCTCACACTTTCAATGAACTTATTGAAGTCCCTCTTTTCTCAGTCTCAGTCACATTCTTGCATTTGCTTTTATTCTGGCCGCCACTTCTAGCTTTATTCCCAAGAGTTTAATCGTCGAGGTGACATTACACTCAGAAATGAAAAAAATATATATAAAAATAAGATTTTCCTAGTAGGTACCTGGCTAGCTTTCCGAATGGCAAATAGTCGCATCATACATTTTTCCAAGGCAACTATTCAAGCAGGCTTCCAGGCGTTTATATCATCTGGGTTTCCTAGAAAGCTATTCTACGTCCTTCCAGGCGCATTGATTCTAGGGTAAGCTCTCTGAGTCACTCTACCAAGCGGCTTCCCAGGAACGCTCTCGCTCTCATGCTAGCTTTTCCATGCCGCTTTCTCTGGCGGCCGTCGAGACACGCTCTTTCTCAGGAAAGCTGTGTCAGTCCTCACATTACACGTCCTTCAAGGTACGCTTTCAATTTTCAGGCAAGCTCTCTGAGCCGCCGAACAAACAGGCCTGCACTGCAAGGCAGGCTAATCAAACTTGGACACCCAAGTGTTTCAGTTGTCTTAAGCGCCCTTCATGGCACTGCTTTCTTTATACAAATTTGAGTCTAGCTTTCATGGCTAAAAACGCAAGGGGCTTTCTAAATGCGCTTTTTTTCGGTTCTCTTCATATTCATATCTTCTAGCCGCGATGGTTTTTCTTTAAGTTTCCTAAGCCATCAATCCATGTGGTCTTTCAGGTGCGCATTTTCAAATCTTTGCCAGCCTCAAAGACCTTCTAATGCACTAACTCGCGAAAGCGCTATTTTTTTACTAAGCCCTTCAAGTTGTCTGCTCATGTGGCTTTTTTTTGACACTTTCTCATTTTCTTGGGCAGTTGTTCAAGCCGCTTTTTCTTAGGGTTTTAAGCGTGTTGGGCTTAACAATCCGCAATCCTTGTAGTCGCGCTGTTCTTGTAGCCAGCGTTCGAAGCCACTACTTTCTTACGGTATTCCATGCGCATTCGTAAAAAGGCCAGCTTTCCTAGCTATCATATTTCTTTTTGGTCTTCTATAAGGCCAACTTTCACTGCCTTATTTATTGCGGCTTCTCAGGCGCATATTTTCGAGAGGTCAGCTTCAAAGCCGCCTTCTTTTCATTCGACCTTTCAGGCACGTTATTTTGCCTAAGGCACATTTTCTCGCGGCCGCAATTTCAACAGGCCAGTTTTTCAAGTTGTTTTTTTCTTTGCGGCCTCCTAGGCGCGCGATTTGTGCAGGCCTCTCATTTCAAGCCGACTCTCTCAGTCGGCCTTCTAGGCACGTGTTTTTCAGGCTGGCTTTCCAAGCCACCTTTTCCCACGGCCTTCCTGGCTCGCGTTTTTTGGGTCGGTTTTGTAAGCTGCCTTTTTTTTTATTGCGGCCTTCTAGGCTCGCGTATTTCCGGCTGGCTTTCCAAGCCACCTTTTTTATTTCACGGCCTTCCAGGCGCGTGTTTTTCGGGTCGGCTTTCCAAGCCGCCAATTTCGCTTGCGGCCCTCCAGGCGCGCGTCTTTGAGGTCGGCTTTCCAAGCCGCCTTTTACGATGGCCTTCTAGCAGCCGCTCACTCTCTCTCACACTTTGCTGACTGCTTATCGGCCATTTTGATGGCATTTTTTTCAACACTTAAAGAACCGGTACTCAGGCGATTCTTGTGCAAAAGACTGATTCCTTTTAGAATTTTATTCTAAAAATTAAAAGCCTGTGCTCCTGGCAGGATCGCCAATATGCGGTTCTGGCTTTGTCCTCAGGAATCGCCTGCTTACCGATCGGGGAACGGACTACTGACCTGACGAGCTCCTTCCTCGATGACGGATGACACGAACTGGCCCGCCGACGGTGTGACGGGTTGCCAGTTTGTCTTCCTGGTAATCGAGCTATATTTCGATACGGCACAGTTCACTTTCTGAATCAATCAAAAGATGATTGTTAGTTCTAACCCATTTACTTAAAACTCAAAAACTAATTAACAGTTATTTTATTTTTTGTTCTTTTTTACGTCAAGAATAAATTTTTAAAGGGATGAATCATTCCAAAGGATAAAAATCGGGAAAAAAAAAATTTCAGTTTTGTAATTTTAGAGACAAATTGCTTTCAAAAAGTAAAATTCCACAATCATTTAAAAAAAATAATTATTTCAATTAATTTTAGAAGATTGTTAAGAATTGCAAAAAAATAACTAATCGCCAACAAAATAAGAATTTTTAGATAAGAGCTCTAAAATTATTTTGAAATTTCCCCAGAATAAATTCATATTTTACTGAACGGGGCAAAACCATCTGTGTGGTTTTTCTCAAATGTTAAAATTATTTACCGCATAGAGAAAATTAGTTGTTGATTTAAAACCTTCAAATTCATATCTGAGTTATATTCTACAGTTTTGCTTAAAAAAGTTAACAATATAAAAAAAATTTAAACCTTTTTTTTTTCAAGAGTGGACTTTCGAATATCATAAGCTGGAGCTGATGGAAAAATATAGTTACTTCAGCGCCCCGAATCCAACAAAAACATTCCCAATTTCTTGGCATCTCTGAAAACGAAAAAGTGAATATGAAGACGACCAGTGTTATCAAACTTTTTGAAAAATGGTTAATTGATCTAAGCTATCAATTTTTTTCTTAACACATTTAAGGACCGGAAGAAATCTAAGCCAGGAACAACGAAATTCTGTATTGTTTAGCTCAAACCTAGCTGGACTAAATTTAATAAATTTAGTATCTGAAAATGTTGTGCTCAATTTTGCAGGTAAAAATTTTATTATTAAATTTACAACAGAAGCATAGTATTTAATATGCTACTTAGAGTATCACATTTGCATCAAGCGAACAAAATCGCATTTGGTCCCCAATGTGATAATTGACATTTTGACAATGTTGAACATTTTGACAATACTTACGACTCTTTAAATAGATTTTCTTGCTCATTTGAACAAATGCGATGGACCTTCGCTTAGAAAGATGGTATTTTGGCGCTTAGAAAGATTGAATTTTGTCAAAATTCAATCGTTGAGGAACTTTGCCAAAATTCTATGAAAGTGTCTGAAAGAAGAAAATAAGTAAAACAAAACTACTAATTTTTCGAATATGTATATCATGGATTGTATGTTTAATGAAAAAAAAACCAAATTCTTTCGATCATTCAATAACTTGTCAAAAATGTGGAAATATTCAAAATTGTCAAATATTGAAAATATTGAAAATATTCAATACGGCCGAACTTTTAAGATAGTTTAAATCGCCAATTTTTTTAACGAACACAAATACACACAGCATCTAAATGAAACTTGATGTTTCCTCGAAGAGATTCCTGTTTACTTAAGTCTAAGCGTACAACTTTAAAGGATATGATGGCTAGCATCTTACAAATGCTAAAACCACCAATCCACACAAAGTGTACTTGTATGTCCACAATGGGCCAGAAACCACAGTTTTGCAGTCAAAATTGACTGCAGGCTAGGGGCTTCGTTGTAGCACATCGGTGTCTTCGACAAAATTACTCGACTATAATTGCGCTATCTATTGATGGACTTGGATTAGTTTGGATTTGGATTAGTTCCGCAAGATGGCGCCAAAATCTAACTTTTTACAAAAGCAAGATGCAGGCATGGTTTCTTCTATATAAAGTTGTTCATTATACCTTTTACATCAACTTTGTAGAACATTGTTAAGCTCTATGTTGTGTACTTACATTGCAAAAACAATAATTATAGAAAACCTTGGAAAAATGGTTTTTTATTATAATCCAAATGAATGCAAAAACTGTCGGTGGGTTCTCGTGGGCAAATCTCCTTGCCAAATGATTTAATAAAGTTGGTTAATTCTCAATACAAATTCACATATTTTAAGACCTTTTTCAAAGAAAACATCCGCATTTCTCGTAGAAAAATCGAACTTTCATCGTTCAGTTATTGAATGAATCTATTGCTTAACAAGTCGATGCTGGAATTAATAATTCAGCACATTTTTCTAATTTTCATCAAATTTGTAAAAATAATAAATTTCAAAAATTGATTAAAAAAACAGTTCTAAATTATTTTTTATCTTTTTAATCTTGACCAAATGTGCTTAATCGCTTAATTAAGCATAGCAATTGACTTAAGCAATAAAAAACGACGAAAATTCGACTTTTCTACGAGAAATGCGGATATTTTCTTTGAAAAAGGTCTTAAAGTATTTGAATTTGTATTGAGAATTAACCAACTTTATTAAATTATTGGGCAAGGAACCCACGAGAACCCACCGACATTTTTTACATGCATTTAGATCATAATTACAATCGTCACTTCTCCAAAAATGAGGTGCGCCCAACTGCTCGCAAGCAAGTTATTGCAATTTGAAAAATGTATAATTTTAACCTATTTTTGCGATTTTGACAGAAAAAATCTGCGAAGCGAATAGGTCTATTCCAATCGAATACTGTGGAAATTTAAGGTATTGTATAGCTGAAAACAAAAATAGGTTAAATAACCTTTTTTTTTGCAAGGTTTACTTAAATTATTATTTTTGCAAGGTAAGTACACAACATATTGCCAAACAATGTTCGACTAAGTTGATGTAAAAGGTACAATGAACAATTTTTTAAAAGAAACCATGCCTGAATCTTGCTTCTGTAAAAAGTTAGATTTTGGCACCCCCTTGCGGATAAAAATAGAACTAATTCAAATCCATCGATAGATAGCGCAAATATAGTCGAAGACACCGAAGAGCTACATCGAACCCTCTGGCCTGCAGTCAATTTTGACCACCAAAGTTAGGTTCCTGGTCTACTGTGGCCATGACCAGGACCGTTGGCTTAGAAAACGTGAAGGATATCCTCTAAGCCACGGGCTGCGGCAAAAATTGTCAGTTTTTTTTTGTATAAGTAGAATTATCAAAATTGAGAAAAATTATTTTATATTAAAATTAAAAATAATAATATAGAGTTTGAAAAAAAAAATTCAAACTACAAAACTTGGAAAAATTTCAATATTGTCAAAATTGTTGAAATTGTCAAAAAATTAGAAATTTTAAAAATTGTCAAAATTGTCAATATTGTCAAAATTGTCAATATTGTCAATATTGTCAAAATTGTCAAAATTGTCAAAATTGTCAAAATTGTCAAAATTGTCAAAATTGTCAAAATTGTCAAAATTGGAAAAATTGTCAAAATTGCCAAAATTGTCAAAATTGTCAAAATTGTCAAAATTGTCAAAATTGTCAAAATTGTCAAAATTGTCAAAATTGTCAAAATTGTCAAAATTGTCAAAATTGTCAAAATTGGAAAAATTGTCAAAATTGTCAAAATTGTCAAAATTGTCAAAATTGTCAAAATTGTCAAAATTATCAAAATTGTCAAAATTGTCAAAATTGTCAAAATTGTCAAAATTGTCAAAATTGTCAAAATTGTCAAAATTGTCAAAATTGTCAAAATTGTCAAAATTGTCAAAATTGTCAAAATTGTCAAAATTGTCAAAATTGTCAAAATTGTCAAAATTGTCAAAATTGTCAAAATTGTCAAAATTGTCAAAATTGTCAAAATTGTCAAAATTGTCAAAATTGTCAAAATTGTCAAAATTGTCAAAATTGTCAAAATTGTCAAAATTGTCAAAATTGTCAAAATTGTCAAAATTGTCAAAATTGTCAAAATTGTCAAAATTGTCAAAATTGTCAAAATTGTCAAAATTGTCAAAATTGTCAAAATTGTCAAAATTGTCAAAATTGTCAAAATTGTCAAAATTGTCAAAATTGTCAAAATTGTCAAAATTGTCAAAATTGTCAAAATTGTCAAAATTGTCAAAATTGTCAAAATTGTCAAAATTGTCAAAATTGTCAAAATTGTCAAAATTGTCAAAATTGTCAAAATTGTCAAAATTGTCAAAATTGTCAAAATTGTCAAAATTGTCGAAATTGTCAAAATTGTCAAAATTGTCAAAATTGTCAAAATTGTCAAAATTGTCAAGATTGTCAAAATTGTCAAAATTGTCAAAATTGGAAAAATTGTCAAAATTGTCAAAATTGCCAAAATTGCCAAAATTGCCAAAATTGTCAATATTGTCAAAATTGTCAAAATTGTCAAAATTGTCAAAATTGTCAAAATTGTCAAAATTGTCAAAATTGTCAAAATTGTCAAAATTGTCAAAATTGTCAAAATTGTCAAAATTGTCAAAATTGTCAAAATTGTCAAAATTGTCAAAATTGTCAAAATTGTCAAAATTGTCAAAATTGTCAAAATTGTCAAAATTGTCAAAATTGTCAAAATTGTCAAAATTGTCAAAATTGTCAAAATTGTCAAAATTGTCAAAATTGTCAAAATTGTCAAAATTGTCAAAATTGTCAAAATTGTCAAAATTGTCAAAATTGTCAAAATTGTCAAAATTGTCAAAATTGTCAAAATTGTCAAAATTGTCAAAATTGTCAAAATTGTCAAAATTGTCAAAATTGTCAAAATTGTCAAAATTGTCAAAATTGTCAAAATTATCAAAATTGTCAAAATTGTCAAAATTGTTAAAATTGTCAAAATTGTCAAAATTGTTAAAATTGTCAAAATTGTCAAAATTGTCAAAATTGTCAAAATTGTCAAAATTGTCAAAATTGTCAAAATTGTCAAAATTGTCAAAATTGTCAAAATTGTCAAAATTGTCAAAATTGTCAAAATTGTCAAAATTGTCAAAATTGTCAAAATTGTCAAAATTGTCAAAATTGTCAAAATTGTCAAAATTGTCAAAATTGTCAAAATTGTCAAAATTGTCAAAATTGTCAAAATTGTCAAAATTGTCAAAATTGTCAAAATTGTCAAAATTGTCAAAATTGTCAAAATTGTCAAAATTGTCAAAATTGTCAAAATTGTCAAAATTATCAAAATTATCAAAATTGTCAAAATTGTCAAAATTGTCAAAATTGTCAAAATTGTCAAAATTGTCAAAATTGTCAAAATTGTCAAAATTGTCAAAATTGTCAAAATTGTCAAAATTGTCAAAATTGTCAAAATTGTCAAAATTGTCAAAATTGTCAAAATTGTCAAAATTGTCAAAATTGTCAAAATTGTCAAAATTGTCAAAATTGTCAAAATTGTCAAAATTGTCAAAATTGTCAAAATTGTCAAAATTGTCAAAATTGTCAAAATTGTCAAAATTGTCAAAATTGTCAAAATTGTCAAAATTGTCAAAATTGTCAAAATTGTCAAAATTGTCAAAATTGTCAAAATTGTCAAAATTGTCAAAATTGTCAAAATTGTCAAAATTGTCAAAATTGTCAAAATTGTCAAAATTGTCAAAATTGTCAAAATTGTCAAAATTGTCAAAATTGTCAAAATTGTCTAAATTGTCAAAATTGTCTAAATTGTCAAAATTGTCAAAATTGTCAAAATTGTCAAAATTGTCAAAATTGTCAAAATTGTCAAAATTGTCAAAATTGTCAAAATTGTCAAAATTGTCAAAATTGTCAAAATTGTCAAAATTGTTAAAATTGTTAAAATTGTCAAAATTGTCAAAATTGTCAAAATTGTCAAAATTGTCAAAATTGTCAAAATTGTCAAAATTGTCAAAATTGTCAAAATTGTCAAAATTGTCAAAATTGTCAAAATTGTCAAAATTGTCAAAATTGTCAAAATTGTCAAAATTGTCAAAATTGTCAAAATTGTCAAAATTGTCAAAATTGTCAAAATTGTCAAAATTGTCAAAATTGTCAAAATTGTCAAAATTATCAAAATTGTCAAAATTGTCAAAATTGTCAAAATTGTCAAAATTGTCAAAATTGTCAAAATTGTCAAAATTGTCAAAATTGTCAAAATTGTCAAAATTGTCAAAATTGTCAAAATTGTCAAAATTGTCAAAATTGTCAAAATTGTCAAAATTGTCAAAATTGTCAAAATTGTCAAAATTGTCAAAATTGTCAAAATTGTCAAAATTGTCAAATTTGTCAAAATTGTCAAAATTGTCAAAATTATTAAAATTGTCAAAATTGTCAAAATTGTCAAAATTGTCAAAATTGTCAAAATTGTCAAAATTGTCAAAATTGTCAAAATTGTCAAAATTGTCAAAATTGTCAAAATTGTCAAAATTGTCAAAATTGTCAAAATTGTCAAAATTGTCAAAATTGTCAAAATTGTCAAAATTGTCAAAATTGTCAAAATTGTCAAAATTGTCAAAATTGTCAAAATTGTCAAAATTATTAAAATTGTCAAAATTGGAAAAATTGTCAAAATTGTCAAAATTGCCAAAATTGCCAAAATTGTCAATATTGTCAAAATTGTCAAAATTGTCAAAATTGTCAAAATTGTCAAAATTGTCAAAATTGTCAAAATTGTCAAAATTGTCAAAATTGTCAAAATTGTCAAAATTGTCAAAATTGTCAAAATTGTCAAAATTGTCAAAATTGTCAAAATTGTCAAAATTGTCAAAATTGTCAAAATTGTCAAAATTGTCAAAATTGTCAAAATTGTCAAAATTGTCAAAATTGTCAAAATTGTCAAAATTGTCAAAATTGTCAAAATTGTCAAAATTGTCAAAATTGTCAAAATTGTCAAAATTGTCAAAATTGTCAAAATTGTCAAAATTGTCAAAATTATCAAAATTGTCAAAATTGTCAAAATTGTCAAAATTGTCAAAATTGTTAAAATTGTCAAAATTGTCAAAATTGTTAAAATTGTTAAAATTGTCAAAATTGTCAAAATTGTCAAAATTGTCAAAATTGTCAAAATTGTCAAAATTGTCAAAATTGTCAAAATTGTCAAAATTGTCAAAATTGTCAAAATTGTCAAAATTGTCAAAATTGTCAAAATTGTCAAAATTGTCAAAATTGTCAAAATTGTCAAAATTGTCAAAATTGTCAAAATTGTCAAAATTGTCAAAATTGTCAAAATTGTCAAAATTGTCAAAATTGTCAAAATTGTCAAAATTGTCAAAATTGTCAAAATTGTCAAAATTTTCAAAATTGTCAAAATTGTCAAAATTGTCAAAATTGTCAAAATTGTCAAAATTGTCAAAATTGTCAAAATTGTCAAAATTGTCAAAATTGTCAAAATTGTCAAAATTGTCAAAATTGTCAAAATTATCAAAATTATCAAAATTGTCAAAATTGTCAAAATTGTCAAAATTGTCAAAATTGTCAAAATTGTCAAAATTGTCAAAATTGTCAAAATTGTCAAAATTGTCAAAATTGTCAAAATTGTCAAAATTGTCAAAATTGTCAAAATTGTCAAAATTGTCAAAATTGTCAAAATTGTCAAAATTGTCAAAATTGTCAAAATTGTCAAAATTGTCAAAATTGTCTAAATTGTCAAAATTGTCTAAATTGTCAAAATTGTCAAAATTGTCAAAATTGTCAAAATTGTCAAAATTGTCAAAATTGTCTAAATTGTCAAAATTGTCTAAATTGTCAAAATTGTCAAAATTGTCAAAATTGTCAAAATTGTCAAAATTGTCAAAATTGTCAAAATTGTCAAAATTGTCAAAATTGTCAAAATTGTCAAAATTGTCAAAATTGTTAAAATTGTCAAAATTGTCAAAATTGTCAAAATTGTCAAAATTGTCAAAATTGTCAAAATTGTCAAAATTGTCAAAATTGTCAAAATTGTCAAAATTGTCAAAATTGTCAAAATTGTCAAAATTGTCAAAATTGTCAAAATTGTCAAAATTGTCAAAATTGTCAAAATTGTCAAAATTGTCAAAATTGTCAAAATTGTCAAAATTGTCAAAATTGTCAAAATTGTCAAAATTGTCAAAATTGTCAAAATTGTCAAAATTGTCAAAATTGTCAAAATTGTCAAAATTGTCAAAATTGTCAAAATTGTCAAAATTGTCAAAATTGTCAAAATTGTCAAAATTGTCAAAATTGTCAAAATTGTCAAAATTGTCAAAATTGTCAAAATTGTCAAAATTGTCAAAATTGTCAAATTTGTCAAAATTGTCAAAATTGTCAAAATTATTAAAATTGTCAAAATTGTCAAAATTGTCAAAATTGTCAAAATTGTCAAAATTGTCAAAATTGTCAAAATTGTCAAAATTGTCAAAATTGTCAAAATTGTCAAAATTGTCAAAATTGTCAAAATTGTCAAAATTGTCAAAATTGTCAAAATTGTCAAAATTGTCAAAATTGTCAAAATTGTCAAAATTGTCAAAATTGTCAAAATTGTCAAAATTGTCAAAATTGTCAAAATTGTCAAAATTGTCAAAATTGTCAAAATTGTCAAAATTGTCAAAATTGTCAAAATTGTCAAAATTGTCAAAATTGTCAAAATTGTCAAAATTGTCAAAATTGTCAAAATTGTCAAAATTGTCAAAATTGTCAAAATTGTCAAAATTATCAAAATTATCAAAATTATCAAAATTGTCAAAATTGTCAAAATTGTCAAAATTGTCAAAATTGTCAAAATTGTCAAAATTGTCAAAATTGTCAAAATTGTCAAAATTGTCAAAATTGTCAAAATTGTCAAAATTGTCAAAATTGTCAAAATTGTCAAAATTGTCAAAATTGTCAAAATTGTCAAAATTGTCAAAATTGTCAAAATTGTCAAAATTGTCAAAATTGTCAAAATTGTCAAAATTGTCAAAATTGTCAAAATTGTCAAAATTGTCAAAATTGTCAAAATTGTCAAAATTGTCAAAATTGTCAAAATTGTCAAAATTGTCAAAATTGTCAAAATTGTCAAAATTGTCAAAATTGTCAAAATTGTCAAAATTGTCTAAATTGTCAAAATTGTCTAAATTGTCAAAATTGTCAAAATTGTCAAAATTGTCAAAATTGTCAAAATTGTCAAAATTGTCAAAATTGTCAAAATTGTCAAAATTGTCAAAATTGTCAAAATTGTCAAAATTGTCAAAATTGTCAAAATTGTCAAAATTGTTAAAATTGTTAAAATTGTCAAAATTGTCAAAATTGTCAAAATTGTCAAAATTGTCAAAATTGTCAAAATTGTCAAAATTGTCAAAATTGTCAAAAAGGTCAAAATTGTCAAAATTGTCAAAATTGTCAAAATTGTCAAAATTGTCAAAATTGTCAAAATTGTCAAAATTGTCAAAATTGTCAAAATTGTCAAAATTGTCAAAATTGTCAAAATTGTCAAAATTGTCAAAATTGTCAAAATTGTCAAAATTGTCAAAATTGTCAAAATTGTCAAAATTGTCAAAATTGTCAAAATTGTCAAAATTGTCAAAATTGTCAAAATTGTCAAAATTGTCAAAATTGTCAAAATTGTCAAAATTGTCAAAATTGTCAAAATTGTCAAAATTGTCAAAATTGTCAAAATTGTCAAAATTGTCAAAATTGTCAAAATTGTCAAAATTGTCAAAATTGTCAAAATTGTCAAAATTGTCAAAATTGTCAAAATTGTCAAAATTGTCAAATTTGTCAAAATTGTCAAAATTGTCAAAATTATTAAAATTGTCAAAATTGTCAAAATTGTCAAAATTGTCAAAATTGTCAAAATTGTCAAAATTGTCAAAATTGTCAAAATTGTCAAAATTGTCAAAATTGTCAAAATTGTCAAAATTGTCAAAATTGTCAAAATTGTCAAAATTGTCAAAATTGTCAAAATTGTCAAAATTGTCAAAATTGTCAAAATTGTCAAAATTGTCAAAATTGTCAAAATTGTCAAAATTGTCAAAATTGTCAAAATTGTCAAAATTGTCAAAATTGTCAAAATTGTCAAAATTGTCAAAATTGTCAAAATTGTCAAAATTGTCAAAATTATTAAAATTGTCAAAATTGTCAAAATTGTCAAAATTGTCAAAATTGTCAAAATTGTCAAAATTGTCAAAATTGTCAAAATTGTCAAAATTGTCAAAATTGTCAAAATTGTCAAAATTGTCAAAATTGTCAAAATTGTCAAAATTGTCAAAATTGTCAAAATTGTCAAAATTGTCAAAATTGTCAAAATTGTCAAAATTGTCAAAATTGTCAAAATTGTCAAAATTGTCAAAATTGTCAAAATTGTCAAAATTGTCAAAATTGTCAAAATTGTCAAAATTGTCAAAATTGTCAAAATTGTCAAAATGACAAAAATGACAAAAATGACAAAAATGACAAAAATGACAAAAATGACAAAAATGACAAAAATGACAAAAATGACAAAAATGACAAAAATGACAAAAATGACAAAAATGACAAAAATGACAAAAATGACAAAAATGACAAAAATGACAAAAATGACAAAAATGACAAAAATGACAAAAATGACAAAAATGACAAAAATGACAAAATTGATAAAATTGACAAAATTGACAAAATTGACAAAAATGACAAAATTGACAAAAATTACAAAATTGACAAAAATGACAAAAATGACAAAAATGACAAAAATGACAAAAATGACAAAAATGACAAAAATGACAAAAATGACAAAAATGACAAAAATGACAAAAATGACAAAAATGACAAAAATGACAAAAATGACAAAAATGACAAAAATGACAAAAATGACAAAAATGACAAAAATGACAAAAATGACAAAAATGACAAAAATGACAAAAATGACAAAAATGACAAAAATGACAAAAATGACAAAAATGACAAAAATGACAAAAATGACAAAAATGACAAAAATGACAAAAATGACAAAAATGACAAAAATGACAAAAATGACAAAAATGACAAAAATGACAAACAATGACAAAAATGACAAAAATGACATAAATGACAAAAAAAGACAAAAAATGACAAAAATTCATAAAAATGACAAAAATGTTAATAATTTCAAAAATTACAAAAATGACAAAAATGACAAAAATGACAAAAAAAAAACAAAAAATGACAAAAATTCATAAAAATGACAAAAATGTTTAAAATGTCAAAAATTACAAAAATGACAAAAATGACAAAAATTACAAAAATGACAAAAATGGCATGTTAAAAAAGACAAAAATGACAAAAATGACATGTTAAAAAAGACAAAAATGACAGAAATGACGAAAATGACGAAAATGACGAAAATGACAAAAATGACAAAAATGACAAAAATGACAAAAATGACAAAAATGACAAAAATGACAAAAATGACAAAAATGACAAAAATGACAAAAATGACAAAAATGACAAAAATGACAAAAATGACAAAAATGACAAAAAATGACAAAAATGACAAAAATGACATAAATGACAAAAAAAGACAAAAAATGACAAAAATTCATAAAAATGACAAAAATGTTAATAATTTCAAAAATTACAAAAATGACAAAAATGACAAAAATGACAAAAAAAAAACAAAAAATGACAAAAAAAAAAACAAAAACTGACAAAAACTCATAAAAATGACAAAAATGTTTAAAATGTCAAAAATTACAAAAATGACAAAAATGACAAAAATTACAAAAATGACAAAAATGGCATGTTAAAAAAGACAAAAATGACAAAAATGACATGTTAAAAAAGACAAAAATGACAGAAATGACGAAAATGACGAAAATGACGAAAATGACAAAAATGACAAAAATGACAAAAATGACAAAAATGACAAAAATGACAAAAATGACAAAAATGACAAAAATGACAAAAATGACAAAAATGACAAAAATGACAAAAATGACAAAAATGACAAAAATGACAAAAATGACAAAAATGACAAAAATGACAAAAATGACAAAAATGACAAAAATGACAAAAATGACAAAAATGACAAAAATGACAAAAATGACAAAATGACAAAAATGACAAAAATGACAAAAATGACAAAAATGACAAAAATGACAAAAATGACAAAAATGACAAAAATGACAAAAATGACAAAAATGACAAAAATGACAAAAATGACAAAAATGGCAAAAATGCCAAAAATGACAAAAATGAAAAAAATGACAAAAATGACAAAAATGACAAAAATGACAAAAATTACAAAAATGACAAAATTGACAAAAATGACAAAAATTACAAAAATGACAAAAATGACAAAAATGACAAAAATGACAAAAATGACAAAAATGACAAAAATGACAAAAATGACAAAAATGACAAAAATGACAAAAATGACAAAAATGACAAAAATGACAAAAATGACAAAAATGACAAAAATGACAAAAATGACAAAAATGACAAAAATGACAAAAATGTCAAAAATGACAAAAATGACAAAAATGACAAAAATGACAAAAATGACAAAAATGACAAAAATGACAAAAATGACAAAAATGACAAAAATGACAAAAATGACAAAAATGACAAAAATGACAAAAATGACAAAAATGACAAAAATGACAAAAATGACAAAAAAAGACAAAAATTAATAAAAATGATAAAAATGACAAAAATTACAAAAATTACAAATATGACATAATTGACAAAAATGACAAAATTGACAAAAATGACGGAAATGACAAAAATTACGAAAACAACAAAAATGACATAAATGACTACAATGACAAAAATTACAAAAATTACAAAAATTACAAAAATTACAAAAATTACAAAAATTACAAAAATTACAAAAATTACAAAAATTACAAAAATTACAAAAATTACAAAAATTACAAAAAATACAAAAATGACGCAGTTGACAAATCTTAAGAAAATTTTTCAGGGTTAAAGAGCCACAGGTTGCTCATGCCTAGTCAAAATGAATTGAAAATTTCCACTCAAAAATGGCAAACTATAAACGAGTTAGTATATATGATTCCTCAGAAGAAATTCGCCAGACCTCGCCTCAGACGATTCTGATTAATCACTCTTCATAAATCGATTGGGAGTGAGCCAACCACGTGGCCGGACAATTGAAAATCCAATCCGATAGTGCGTTCTTGTTTGGCCAAACCATTATCACTCAAAAATTGGACCCCAATTGTGGTTAGTGCCAAACAATGAGGCAGACATTACCGACTTCTGGCAAGCTGACGATTTGGTTCAACTATCACCAAATATCAATACGCGAAGCCAGTGAGAGTTTAGTTGCACGCATTTTACCTCCAAAAAATGTCAGGTCGTTGGTTTGAAATCGGGATTCTGATGGTGGTCCTCCTTAAGTTGATCACTGCCCTGCAAACGGTGGAATCCCGCCAAAAACGTACCCTACTGATCACGGAAGATTCCGCCACCGGGATCCTGGCTGCGATAGCCGTTCCCCTGGAGAAGGAGAAACCCCACGGGGTGGACATTTTCGCATCATATAACTTCGAGGCCAATTACGGAATGACGACGGAGGCAACCGATTGGACCGATCCCTGGAAGAGGGTGGGTTGTGATCGTTAAAAAAACTTGTGTTATAATTTAGTTGAAACTTTTTTTTATTTTCCAGTTCAGGGTGGATGAAACCCAGAATGGGTTGGCCGGAAATACTGAAGGGGGTGGCGAGGGTCGAAAAATTAGGAACGCAATTGGCAGCAACAGAACCGCCGGAATGACCCGTAGGAAAATTTACCACGTGATTGAGGAGCATATGAGAGTGTGAGTTAGTTTCGGAAAGTCTTCTGTTGAATATAAAATATTATATTTCAAACGCAAATTGCAGCTCTGGTCTAGATGGGAAAAAGTGTCTTCTGCGGGCGATCTGTGAAACGGCAGCCTCTGATGGTTTCCATTGGTCTAATGGCGTTCTCGGGGATCTTGTGCACATCCTACTGACGTAAGTAGTTTTGCTAATTTACATCTAACAGTTATTTTAATTTTTATAATCCAATCACAGACCATCATACTCAATGGATGAAAATTTGCCAAAAGAATTCTACAAAGCCGAAATGCTCGGAAGCCGGAATAAATGTGTCAAGTATATCAAAAAGTGTCCTCAGAATGTGCTCGGATTGATTTCGTTTGAAATGTGATTGTTTAATTGATATTTTTTTTAAAAAAATTGAATAAATAACAGGATGTTTCATAAAGAGTTTTGCGATTTTTCTTAAAAGTAACTTAATCCTAAATCACCTGTGATATGAGATCGAATAAGCCTAAGGGACAGTGTTGTTGATACTTGGTGCAATCGGACCTCATTCCGTTGATTTCCGCCTCCCGGTAGGAACTCGGCAAGCTTTCGACCTCGGAAGCCGATGGGGTAAAGGCCACATGCATAATGTCCCCCAGAACGCCGTTATGCTCATGTAGTCTCATTTCCGGAGCTTCACAGATGCTTTTGTGGATGCAGGCCGTTCCGTTGTATCCGTACCTAAAATATTAATCAAAACTTCAAAACATCACGATTTCAAAAATAAATAAACAATCTTACATATCCATTCGTTCGGCCAGCAGCCGATAGAAAAACGAGCGGCTAAATCGACTCTGGTCCACCATCCGCCGTTTCCTGCGAATGGCTTCCGGAATGTTGTACCGGGTGTCCTTGAACAGGGTGTACCACAACCGGAACTGCGTTACATTGGTCGGAAGGCCGTAGTTCATCTCGAAGTTGTGCGACAGGTAAATGTTCCGGCCCGGGACTTCCAACGGAATGGCAATGGCTAGCAAGATCTATAACGGTAAAATTCAAAAATATTTACTTAAAAAAAGGTATTTTTTAAGTGGAAAATCTTACCCCATTTGAGGACATCAGCGGAAATTTGAGGGCTGCCCGTTCCGACCTGCCCAAATGTCCCACTTCATTGGAACTGATCCGGGCGATTGCGACCGTAAGAAAAACCCACACTTGAACTTCACCAAACATAATGTGATCGTTCCCTTCGGTTCGCAGCTACACAACAATGTTAACTGACCTCAAGATGATTTGGGGGCAAACAAAATAAATGCACCTGCATTTTGCAATCCAGTTTAAAAGCATTAGCCTAAAGGTGCGAAATTCTGCACGTGCAAATTCTGGTTGAATAAAACACGTATCAGTGCTTGAAAGGGAATTTTATAACCAGTAACGATTTCTCTAAGTTTAATGCGCTGAGGTGTTCTAGCGGATAGGCCAGCGCAAGTTTGGTTTTGGGTAGCATGAAAACACGGACTAGAATTGGAACTTGGAATGTTTTTAACCTTGCCCAGCCAGGTAAGCTAGCTCAACTTGCTGAAGAAGGGACTGAGCGAAGTCCGTTGGAATAACACTGAAGAACACAAGACACAGCCCGGGCAAGTACTGATTTACTCAGGCATACGAGGAAAACACGCTTCTCGGGAACGAGGGTTTGGTTCCCTGTTAAGCCCGCAGGCCCATGCGGCCCTCATAAGATGGGAACTGATAAACAAAAGAATTATCGTAACCAAATTTAGAACACGGGTTAGGAACCTTACACTGGTCCAGTATAATGCGCCAACTGACGTTGCCGATTTTCAGGAGAATTGAACAGCGTAGTTGAGAAAATTTCGAAGGGTGGCATTCAAAACCATTTGGGCGACCTCAGCGCAAAGATTGGCTCTGATAATCAGGACTTTGAGCGCATCTATATGACAGATGAGCGAAACCGTTTTGTAGAATTTTGTGGCAACAACAACATGGTGATCCGTGGATCTCTCTTCCCCCAGATCATCTGGGTATCCCGAGATGGCCGAACAGAAAATCAAATTGACCACGTCTGCATCAGCCGGAAATGGGAATGAGCCTTCTTGATGTCCGCAACAAACGAAGCGCAGACATTGCATCTGACCATCACCTCGTCCTTGGTGAGATACGACTGAGAGTTGCGCGTGTCCAACGGCGCGAAGAGAAAGTCGGGTGTCGATACGACGTCCGCCGGTTGGAGAATACAGAGGTGAACAGGGCATACGTTGAACAGCTAGAATCCCGAGCCATGGAGATGCCGACAGACGGAACAGTCGAAGAACAGTGGTGTGGAATCAAAATTGCATTTATCACGACGAACCATGGTACTCTCGGTAAAGTCTGTGGAAGAAGAAGTAAATGGATGTCGGATGAAACTTGCAGGATGGTCGATGATCGGAGAAAGGCGAAAGTCGGAATTGAGCAGGCATGTACCGGGTCAGCCAAAGCAGCCGCCCGCTTGCGATATGCGGAGCTGGAAAAGTCAGTTAACGCGCTTTTAGACGAGACAAGAGAGCCTGGAGGGGGTAGCGGCATTAGAATACTACCCCGGGGTCGCTGACCCATGTCGTAAGAGGCGACTAAATGCAGCAAAACTCCCCCCTGACCTACGCAACGAACTCGGATTATGCACCCGGAACAAATCGGAACCATCCCCTCTTCCAACGATAACATATGCAACGGAAATGGATTATGCAAACGGAACTGATAGAAACCCCTCTTATAAAGACACATGCTACGGAAATGGACTATGCAAACGGAATCGACGAAACCCCCCTACGGATGAAGACATACGCAACGAACTCGGACTTTTCTAACGGAACCTATTGGATACAACGACCCACGATTACCCAAAGTGTGCCGCTCATGGGGGCGTGAAAACGCCTCTATGCGAAAGACCGTGCTGATGAGGTGGAAGGCTGGCGGGTCGAAAATGTGTCAGTCGCCTGTGGAGCACCAGGACGCACCCCACAGTAATGAAGTCCTTGCTGCGCTAAAGCAGGGCACTGGCGCAGTGGACCGCATATTTCCCTAGCTACTCGTGGGACTAATCATGAACATAAACAACAACACTAAAAACAGAAAGAACGTCGAGACAACTGATGTTAGCTTGGACGAAGGAGGAGAAAGCAGAAGAACTCAGACGGAGGTCTTTGCGAAGAGAGGACTCCTTAGGTCTCCTCTACTGAGCAAAGTAGTAAAGGAGCTAGGAAAGGAGATTGGCAGGGAGGTTGCCAAGGAAGCGGGAAGAAGCCCGGTCGCGGATGGGTCCACTGAAAACCTCAGCAGTTCCCAGCAAGAGGAGCAGGTCCCAATCGCAGGAAGAGGTGCACCAAGGGGCATCAAAAAGTGTGGCCTTTTGGAGGCAGTCGACATGGTCGACAAGATGCAGGAGTTTGTGCGAAGCACCAACAACGTGCACACGCACATCAAGACCTGGGTGCCGAAATTGATGGTGCTCCTGCAGAGTGCCGTCAAGGAACGAACGGAGTTGGTGCGGAAGGCCGAGGCTGCAGAGAAGGACCTGGAGGAAGCAAAATTGGTTGCTTCTCAAGGACTTTCGAAGGAGTCCAAGCCAAGAAAAACCGCAAAAAGAGACCGCGACTCCCCCGTCGTGAACGATTCCTCCAAAAAAAGGAGGGGCACGGATTATGAGGATGCCGACGGTGAAAGCAGTGCTGGAGGCTGGCGAATGGTTCGCAATAGGAAGGAGAACGTAAAAAGAAAGGTCGTTATGAAACCAGAACCACCCCCAAAACCCAAACCTCAACGGGTGATATCCAGGGGTGATGCGCTTATCGTGGAAGCGAAAGAAGGCACAACGTATGCGGACTTGTTCCGGAAGTTGCGCGCAGAGCCAAAGTTATCTGCTCTTGGTGAGAGCGTCACCAAAACAAGACGCACCCAAAAAGGCGAACTGCTCTTCGAGCTAAAAAAGGACCCGGCGGTAAAAAGAAATCCAACAAAGCACCTGAGATCGATTGCATCCCTGCTGAAATGCTGAAAGCCGACACTGCCCTGTCAGCACAAATGTTGCACCGTCTTTTCACTGACATCTGGGATACTGCAACATTCCCGATACTGCAACATTCGTTAACTGTCAACCGTTTTCTGTCCCGCTTTTTCTCTTCTTCATTCTGTGTCGTGTTGAAAAGGAATTGAAGCGGTTCGTGCCAAGATATTTTTTAATAAAAGTGGGTTGAATTACCAAGTTCTAGTTGTTCCTGCAGAAACAACTATATAGAACTTCTGGAAGCCTGGATGGAGGAACCACTTATTCTAACAGCGTAGCTTGGGTGAAATATCAACATGTCGGTGAATTGGCCATTGCAACCTTTTTTAATGCAAGTTGCATTATCTAACAAAGATGCTGGGGCAGAACATCAAGATGACTGCCAAGGACCTGAAGAACAGGTTGATTGAGCAGCATTCGTAGTAATGAAGCAGGTAATTTTTATAAGATGATTGTATGGTAACTTAAAAATTAACACTTTGTGTTTTTATTTTCAGACGAAATCCCGGGCCAACCAAAATATACTCCAGGACCGTCAGCAAATTTATATTTGTATGCAACTCATCCAGTTAATAAATGTAGTTTTCAAAAGTTCAGATGTTTGTAATTTTTTGCTAAATAAATCCCTAATTTAGATCCAAAACTTGAAAGAAAGCAGTCTCGAGCCTACAGGAGAATTTCGAAACTTCCTGCATACCACAGGAGGAAACTGTTTCGAACCTACAGGTGATTTTGACAATCGTTTTCCTGTAATGTTTTTCTGTCCTGAGATCGTCCTGTAATTTTCAGCTGTTGAAAATACAGGACGAAATCGTCCCGACCACAGGAGAAAAGATAAAGTGAGTAAGACTTAGAAAAGTGAATAAAAACTTAAATTTTTGGCTGAGTACCATGTTATTGAAAAAAAAAATATCTTCAAAAAAACATTCAAATAAAAAAAAATATCTTCAAAATCTCATTGCAATATCAATCCAACCTTGATCACTTCACATCTACACATATTTGAAAAAAAAAAAAAGATGCGATGCGCTATCTCTTTAAAAGGAACTTTTCTTCAAATTTCAAAACACTCTCGAAGAAATATGAATAATGACCCAAAAAACGAATAAGAATATCAATTCCTGCTTCAAATCCTATCCTATTTTGATTGATTGAAATAAATAAGCTTCACAACAATTGGAATTTTTCGTAATCGATTTTTTTTTCCCACGGGATCTCAGTATACCCAAGAAAAAAAAATCGAAAAAACGCTCTGAGTTTTAATTATTTTTGTCGTTTTTTTTTGTCATTGTTGTCTATATAACTATAACTTTATCGTTTTTTGTAATTTTTCATTATTTTTGTTATGTTGTCATTTTTATATCATATTTGTCATTTTTATTAAATTTGTTATTTTAATATTTTTTGTCATTTTTGCGGTTTAAGGTTTTTGATTTTTTGTTTTTATTGTTTTTACATTGCATATGATAAATTAAAAAAATACATTTTTATAAGCTTCGTATTTTTTATGGTTTTGGCATTTTGTGTAATTTCTTCTCTTTTTCACTTCTAAACTATGTGTAATTATTCATTTCTTTTTTTACCGACGTTGTAAGATTCGTAAGAACAGTAGAATCTGTACCTGGTTATTCCCGGTTTGTACTACGATTTGATCTTTTCCGACCTCAGTCGCACGTGATCTCCTCAACCTGCAACATGAGCTTAATTTCGACAATCGCTACCTACCACTTCTTGATCCTACCGTTACTCGCTTCTCCGGACAGGGAAAATTCAACAACTCACCAACCGGAGTCCCTAAGCCGCCAGAAACGTTTTCTCATCTTTCCTCGTGGCAATCCCACTCGGCACCAGTTGGTAGCTGGGTTTGGCATTCCGGTGGACTTGGTACTGGAATCCATCACCGTCGGTTACGTCTTCAAGGCGGTCTACTTCCTACCGTACAATGAAACCCATCTGATTCCACCATTCCTGAATAGAGACGAGGCAAATTTGGAGCCCCCGGCTATCCAGTTGGGTCAGTGGAGGAACTTTGTTGAAAGACCACCAGCACCGGAGGAAGAAGTGGGACAGCAATCTGAAGATGAGGGAGAAAACGAGTCTGCACGTGCTAGCTCCACGGATGGTTCCAGGTGGTCTTTCTACAAGATGCTCGAGGCAATCGGTGATCAGTAAGTGTTCAATGTGAAGTTTCTAAATATAAAATCCTGAAATTTTAACTTCAGAAAAGGCTACAACGGACGCAGTTGTCTGCTGAGAACGATTTGCGAGGCAGCCGAGGCCAGATTCTCCCACTCGAACGGCATCCTCGGGGAGCTGTTGCATATCCTGTTTACTCCATCAACGAGCGCTGATCATCGAGGCAGGTTTAAACGCGACGACACAACGGAAGAAGATCCTCTGCATCGAGAATACCGCCGGGCGGAGTTGTTGGCACACCAACACAGTGGCCGCTCCCCGGACACCTCGATCTGTTCGGATATGTTTGCCGATTGTCCCTTCTCGTTATTGGGACTGTTTTCTGAAGTGACCAAAGGCTAGTTAAAGTTTTGTCTTCTTTTAACAAATCTGTATTGTAGTTTTTTCCTCTAAAAAAAATTACTTACAATAGTTTATAATTTTGTCACTTTTAGGTGGGATTCAGTACATTCGTATTTGCAAAAATGTGTTCATTTTTTAAGAATAACTTTTCCTCTGGTAAAAATACTGTTCTGAAATTAGGGTTTAGTATTTTAGCAATAAATAGATGGGTTGCAATTACAATCTAACAGATATTATTCGTACTCGAAAAAAACCTTAGCTTGCAATAAATTTTGTGTTGTGTTGTTCAGATTTTGAACTTAGAGGCTTCTACTCGAAAAAAAAATTCTATAAAAATCGATTGTCTGTTTGCGTTTGTTAGGCGATTGTGCGCATTGAAAAAAAATCAAAGTGCGTATAAATAATCTAAAAAAGTGGTTCAATAAATAATCGAATAAATAAATAAATAGTTGAATAAATAACACGTAAAAAAGACATATCAAAAACCGCGCATTCCTTCGATGTTAAGTTTCGTTTTTTTTTTCTCTCAGCAAGCAATCGATTGGGGTGACCAGCAAACTTCCACCAGACTAGATGCGGTTGTTGTGGCGGCTCATCAGCTTGAAGATGCTTGTTCCGGTTTTGTTTCCTGGGCAGTAAGAGCTAGATAGAGGGAGGGGGAAAATTCCAAAGAAATGTTGAACAAACCTATACCGAAAGTGGTGAGTTTCTCTTAACTTAAGTTAGTTAATTAACTGTTTGAACAATTCCAATCGGGCCTTTCATGGAAACAGTTTAAAAAAATTCAATAATTGATTCAATTTTATCATTCTTAAACTTGGGGAAGGCTGTTAGTGTAACGCAATAAAAAAACAAATTTGTTGTAGTTGTAATTTTCGTCTTTGCATTCTTTTAATTGTTGTCATTTTTGTCAATTTGAATTTGAACGTTTAGGTTTGTATGGAGAAATTGATTTTTGAAACAACATAATTTTTGTTCCAATTAATAAATTCTTTAAATGACATTTTCCGCCGAACAACTTTGTCGAAGACCGTAACTTCGTATCGTATGAGGTAAAAAAGTTATTAGATACCTAGTTGTTGAATAAGGGTATGTCCTTTGGTATAACTTGGTAAAATTATTTGGTAAAATCTTAACCAGACTGCTCTGGCAGCACTGCGGCACTATTTTAAGATTGTGGCTGTTAGCACAAGCTATCGCTAGAAAATAGGTACATATATATTATTTTTTAAATTAAGTCAGAACAAATTGCACAGATTCTTAATTCTCAACCACGTGGCAGTTTCATTTGGGATTGATTTGAAAAAAGCCATTTTTTTAAATAGGCTCAGAAAATGGAAAAAATCAACTCTAGGGATGTGACACTGTAAATTATGCATGACTTATCCGGATATCAAATCAAACAAAATAAAGACGAAATTGATGTTTTACTTCTTAATGTATTTCTCTCATGGGTTTTGAAACGATTTACGACAATACATATGCTTTAGTCAATTGTATAACCAGTTTCACACCCCTAGCGCGAACAAATTTCATAATTTTTTCCGACTACTGACTTTGGAACTCAATCGTTAAAATCTCAGAACTATTTCTCTCTGGCCAATGTATTTGAACAAGTTCACAAACAATCAAACTGCCAGATTTCAAGTCAACACAAAACTATTCAACGTAAAGTGCGTTATAAGACTAAAATACATATCAGAATTAAGAAAATTAGCTGAAAATCATAATGCATTCGAAATTCATTTTCTTTTCTCTGCGTCGTTACATAATTCATTGATCAATTCATGCTTGAATTTCGTTCTTACATAATGATTTTTTTTCTACTAGTAGTGACTTTTAAACATGATTTGGATTTAAAAAAGTGTGACCTAATAGAGTTCTAATAGTTTGTTAGAAAGTTAAGTAAGTAAAAATATGCCTTCGGCTTTCGGGAATCTCTCAATGCTGATTCCCTGTTCTGGCTTTCTATATCTAACTAATCAACTAATTTTGTTCTTAATAAAAACAATGTTACATTCAACTTAAACAAGTAATCAAAAGTGACTATTATAGATCCTATCCGATAACTATTCGAATTCAGTTATCGGGAACTAGTTCTGTTAGTTTGTCTCTAGACACTGGACGTTTACTTACATAGTGTGGCCCTGCTGGCCACAGCACTGACAAACGCATTCGAGCAAAATCGGACAGGTAACGTCCCCGTTCGGTCCCTTCAGGTTGTGAGACAGATAGATTTCCCTGTAGAAGAAAAAAATCAAATAAATTTATAGTTTTAAAGTTAATTTTCAAGACCTTACCGAACTTCTTTGTTGCTCTTGCAGAAACTGCAAAAGTAGCCGGATTTCTTGAGAATTTCCCAATCGTCCTGCCAGTTCTCTTTGTCCTGACGATTGCGACGACCCGCCGTGGTCAGCAGAATTGGCTTGGACCGTTTTGGAAAGCCCACATTACCGCCATCGTTCTTCGCTGCTGATTCGACGAGCTCCGGTATTTCGTTGATCTGGAGTGCACCGAGAATCGAACGTCTTTTCTCCGGAACCGGAACTGGTTCCGGGTTGACCATCGCGAGACTGCCATCACCAATACCACCAATCATGCTAAGGTATGGAAAGCAGATGTCGTTCTCGTCCACCTCGCGGTTTCGCCACACCAAACGGTTGGTCAACTTTGAACGGACCAAAGTGCCATCGGTGCTGACTCCGCTCTTGATAGCGGCCGTCATCAGTTCCATTGTTTCCTTGCTAACGGACATCTTTTATTCGAGGATACTTCACAGTTCAAGTCTGTCGGATGTGTTTTGGTGAAAACTCGTGTTTGAAAAATACCGGAACTGCACACACGAGGTGAACTTTAACCTGGTCAAGACGAAACTGATCGTGATCCTGCACCGCACATTAATGGCGCGCTCTGCTGATCTGCTGAAGGATCCTGGAAGAAGAAAACGATTCATTGAAAATTTTGCGCGCAAAACCCAAACATGCTCGATTTTGGCACTCAGCTGATGATCAGTTGAAATTTAAAAGGCCATCATGCTGTCATTTTGATTAGGTCAACTAAAATGACTCATACACGATTGGCAAATTTAACAAAGATATCAGCACTAACACGAGAAAAGGGTCTATGTTCATATATGACGTTTCGAGAAAAACGCGTTTGAAAATTTTGCAATCTTTTTTAAATCGCTAATTAAAATTCACGAGGAATCTTCAAAGCCTATATGGTCAAAACGATGCGTAGGATCATTCTAAATATGTTTTATCGGTAAGACGGTATTATCATGGAAAAATAGCTCGAAATTGTTTATAGACCCTAGCTGGAGTATGAAATTCGTCTAATTGTTTTTACACCCTTTGCTTTGTACGGTTTGTCTCATATGTGTGAGTGAGATGGAAATAAAATTTCCCCTATTTTTTGACAAAGGATTATGGTTCTCGCTACAGGAGTGAGTGAATAGCTTTCCGCATTTTTCCCCTTTTAATGTTTTGCATCTATAGACCGTTTGCTTTGTTGTGGAGTAAAGGGTGTAAAAGACAATCTGTGTGAGGATAATGTCATTTTATGGCTCTAAATTTTATAGATCCTTTGCTCAAACTGCATTATAAATCTTACGAAAACTGAAAAGTTAAAAACGGTTTTTGTGTTAAGTAGAGCTCCTATTGGGCTATTTGAATCCACTGAAAACGGGTTTTGTTTATTTTGTCTTTTATACCCTTTTCTCATGTTGGTGCTGATATGGTTCTTTGGGACTCTTTTTGTTGAATGAACACATTTTAGTGTTCAATGTGATCCTTTTTGGAACGAATAATTAGAAATATTTTTATTGGCATTCGATACAAAAAAGAAGTTGATTAACAATTTTTTAAATCGAAAATTAAACCAATCTGCTTTTCTCTACCCATAACTTTTTTTTTATTTTTCAATGACTTAATCAAACTACTCATTGCAATATTACAATTTTTCTGGCTGTGTACAGTACGGAACATCATCTATGAGTTTTGTTTAGAAATTTTTGACAAAGTTGTGTACTCAGTAAGTTTTTATAAGACCTCTTTCACACTCTACGCAATAAATCTCTTCAATGCCTAAAAACAGCTTTGGCCGATGACATAGTGAGAGCGATGCGATGCGAATTAGCGAACGCGACCAACGCGAACTCGAGCGGCAGAACAAATTGAGATATGCGCATTGGAACGCATTTGCTGGTACGCATCGCATCGCACTCACTATTACCGTATTTTTTTTCGCCTGGAGGCAAACCAGAGGCAACCTAGGTTCGCTCTAACTGCTGTCATCGTGCTCATTTATTGCTCTAGAGGCAACCTAGGTTCGCTCGAAAAACGGACGGAGTCGCCCTGAAAAGAAAGTCAGTTTTGCGAGAAGTTCACCATGGTGAATATGCAATACTCTGAACGTTGTTGTCAAAACATTAAACAGCTGTTTTTGGCTGAAAGCAAAACAGTTGAAATATGAACGGGAAAATGATTATTGCCGCGATTTTGAACCTCTCAGCCAAGCAAAATCGTACTATCTGCTGTCCAGTACAATCCGGACACGAAAAAAGGCAATCCGGATGTGAAGAAATCCAGAAGGGAAAACAAAATGACAGCTGCATGTAACATTACGCTCGTTCTCACGCACACCTACGTATGGAATAACTCGAAACCCGAAAGTCGTTTTTTTATTCGGATGGTTCCAGAGCCAAATCCAGAATGAAAAAAATACGCCATATGTCATCGGCTCGGTGGGTGAATGCTTTTCAAATATTTTTTTTTTTTTTTTTAATCAAAGGTCTGTTTATTAAGGCATTTTACTTACAAAGTTTCATTTTGCCGAGTGTATCACTTAACTTATCTATGTTAGTAGAAGGGGGAGCCGTAATAGTCGCGGCGACTCAACTGTTAGATTATAATTTAATTTAGGAGAGGGAAGGGGAACGTCTAGGGTTCAGTATAAAAATTTTTCATCTGGGTACGCTGGTGGCTTCCTGTAGCTGAGGTTCCGATAGCTGCTCCAGATGATCGTCTTCCTGGCCAGCCTTTTGGTAGAGTTTATCGGACCCATCGCATGAGAGGTTACTCTATTAATGAAACGAAGCCACGATTAATAGGGTACATATACAGGGGGGAAGATTAATAGGGTACATATACAGGGAAGGTAAGAGGACTAAACGACCGAGTCAGACATTTTAAGATATTTGTAGATAGGGTACAAATATTCAAGATCAAGTTTTGCCAATATGTCTCGAATTGGAACACCAGGTGGTTTACGTCGGGCCCTAAGGGTATCCAGTAGCCAAGCCCTCGATCGATCAAACCGTTCACACGTCCACACAACATGATCAATGTCGTGGTAGCCATCCCCACAAACACAAACATTGCTTGTAACTAGTTGTATACGAAACAAATGCGCGTCAAGCCGGCAGTGATTTGACATGAGCCGAGAAACCACGCGAATGAAATCGCGACTCATGTTAAAATGCTTAAACCATGCCTTCGTCGGAACCTTAGGGATAATCGTATGGAGCCAACGTCCCTTTGTGCCATTGTCCCAGCTAGACTGCCAAGCGTTAATCGCTAAAGTGCGAGGTATTGAAAAATATTCATTGTAAGTTATTATCCTCTCAAAGATTTCACCTTGTAACGCGCCCACCTTAGCCAATGAGTCCGCATTCTCATTGCCTTGAATAAGACAATGAGACGGGATCCAAGCTAAGGTAATCCTGTACGAATTTTCGATCAAAGCGCCCAATATCCCTGAAATTTCCAGCAAAAAATGGGAAGAGCGCTTCATCAGTTTCATCGATCGAATTGCCTCAACGGAGCTGAGACTATCCGAATAGATGAAATAGTGGTCTGCGGGCAGTGTGCGAATGTGTTCCAAGGTGCAGTAAATAGCGGCTAGCTCAGCAGTGTAAACAGAGCATGGCTCTCGAAGCTTGAACGAAGCTTCAAAGCCCTCATTATACACTGCGAAGCCAGTCGCGTTGTCGATTCTAGAACCATCAGTAAAGAACATTTTTATAGGATCAATTTCACGTACTTTTGAAGCAAAGATTGAAGGAATAATGTTGGGTCGGACGTGATCTGGAATTCCACGGATGTCATCGGTCATGGACAGATCGAATCTTATCAAGGAACTGCTACTCGGGTAAAAGTGACTCGTGTCCGAATTTAATAAAGAAGGATTTATTTCTAATTGACTAAAAGTTTTATAATTATTTACATATTTTACTTGCGGATTAATATTCATAAGCCTTTCCAGATTTTCTATCACCAAAGGATTCATAGTTTCACTTCGAATTAGGAAACGTAGCGATAAATCGAAGAACCGATTTTTCAACGGCATTATTCCCGCCAGTACTTCGAGACACATCGTATGTGTCGACTGCATACAACCCATGGCAATACGCAAACAACGATATTGTATTCGTTCTAGTTTAATCAAGTGGGTATCCGCGGCTGACCCAAAGCAAAAGCTTCCGTATTCTATGACCGACAGTATCGTTGTTTGATATAACCTGATGAGGTCCTGTGGATGAGCACCCCACCAGGTTCCAGTAATCGTTCGAAGAAAATTGATTCTCTTTTGGCATTTTTGTGTCAAGTACCTAATGTGTTTTCCCCAGAGGCATTTAGAGTCGAACCAGACACCCAAATATTTAAAACTAAGAGATTGAGTTAGAGTTCTACCCATCATAAGGAGCTCTATTTGAGGAGGGGAATGCTTCCTTGAAAAAACTACTAACTCGGTTTTACTAGGCGAAAACTCGATGCCTAGATTCCTGGCCCAATGTGATAGATTATTTAGAGTTTCTTGTAGCGGAGGTTTTATTTGAGTGTCTGTTTTACCTGTGATATGAACAACACAGTCATCCGCAAGCTGTCTTAGCGTACAATTTTGTGCCATACAAGCATCGATTTCTCGGACATAAAAGTTGTATAGCAGGGGGCTTAAACATGAGCCTTGGGGTAGACCCATGTAACTAATTCGTTTAACGTTGGTTTCTCCATGGCTAAAATGCATGATTTTTTCAGACAACAGGTTATATAGAAAATTGTTCAAAATTGGTGAAAGTCCGCAAGAGTTAAGATTACTAGATAGCACTTCTATGGACACCGAATCGAATGCCCCTTTGATGTCCAGAAAGACTGCCCCCATCTGCTCTTTTTGGGCAAACGCCAATTGAATGTCTGATGAAAGTAATGCTAGACAGTCGTTCGTACCTTTGCCTCTACGGAATCCAAATTGTGTACTTGACAACAGATTGTTTGATTCAACCCATTTATCCAGCCGAAAGAGAATCATTTTTTCGAGCAATTTCCGGAGACACGAGAGCATTGCAATCGGCCTATACGAATTGTACTCTGAAGCTGGTTTTCCCGGTTTTTGGATGGCGATGACTTTCACTTGTCTCCAGTCATGCGGAACAATGTTTAGCTCCAAACACTTATTGAATAAATTCAACAAGCGTTTCTTAGCGGTATCTGGCAGATTCTTCAACAAGTTGAATTTGATTCTGTCCAGTCCAGGAGCTGAATTGTTGCAAGACCAGAGCGCAAGTGAAAGTTCGACCATCGAGAATTGATCCTCCGTTTCGGAACTATTCTCTGTATCCCGATAGTGTTTCTGAGCTGGTGCTGCGTCCGGGCAGACCTTTTTCGCGAACTGTATCAGCCATCGACTTGAATTTTCTTCAGTTTCGTTCGAAGGAGTATGATTTCGCATGTTTCGTGCCGTTCTCCAAAGCGTGTGCAAAGACGTTTCTCGAGATAACCCATCCACGAATCGCCGCCAGTACCCCCGTTTCTTGCCCCTGATCAAGTTCTTGAACTTGCGTTCCAAGGCCAAGTAACGTTGGAACTTCTCTGGCATTCCGGTTCTGCGAAACTCAACAAACGCCTTGCACTTTTCAGTTCGCGCGCGCGAGCAATCTCCATCCCACCACGGAGTGGGAGGCCGTTTCTGTATCGTCGAGCTTTCATTCCGTCTGACCTGTGCCCCGATTGCACAGTCCACAATTGTCCCGGAAATAAAACTGCACTCTGCCTCCGGAGGCAGTTCGTCTGTTGAGTCGATGGCTTCAATGACATCCGATGCATACTTTTTCCAATCTATATTCCTTGTGAGGTCATAAGGAATATTGATTTCTTCGGGTGGACTACGACCACTGGTGATAGAAATATGGATAGGCAAATGATCGCTTCCCTGAGGGTCCTGGATTACCTTCCACGTACAATCCAAGCTCAGAGAGGAAGAAGCTAAAGAAAGGTCTAAAATACTATGCTGTGATTGGGATCCATTAATTCGAGTCACTTCCCCATTGTTTAAGACAGTCATGTTGAAGTCGTCGCACAGCTCATATATCATGTTAGCACGATCATCATCACGTGAGCTACCCCAGCCCACGCCATGGGAGTTGAAGTCTCCCAGAACTAATCGGGGTTCTGGAAGAAGTGAAATAATATTCGCCAATTGGTTCCCGCTCACGCTTGAATTTGGCGGAATATATACCGAGGCTAGGCAAAGGTCTTGGCCTTTAATTCTAGCTTGGCAACTGACGACTTCAATACCTGGAGATGGTTGTAGTGGAATACGATAGAAAGAGTTGCTTTTCAAATATGCAGAAAAATTTTTTTTAGTGTTGTTGACCTAATTTATTTTATAAATTGGAAAATTTTTTTACGGGAAAACGTGTCAATCGTTAAATTGGGAAAATGATCAGCAAAAAGAAAATAATTGACAATAAAAATCATTATGAATTATTTATGTTATTTATTTCATACTTGCAAGAAAAATTTAAAATAATTTTAAATGATTTTTCAATGGAAAACTCAAGAATGTGACAGGTTTTGTTGCATGGTTGAATCAATGGGATAATATTTTTAAGAAACCTGTTCGAAATTCATGTTTTAACGGGTTTTATCAGTTCTGGAGAGTAAGTATGATACAAATAGTGTTATTTTGCATATTAATTTATTTATATTAATAAACAGCTTTGAGCGAGCATGATAAGATCATAAGGAATGCGGTGTTGCTTTTTCTTGAGTTCCGATAAACAGAAATCGTGAAATTTCACAATACTCTGAAATATTATTTTTAAACTATACCCTTCATCTTTGCGTGCAAATTAAATTTTGCATTGAACCAAAGATATTCTATTTGAACGCACTCATTGACTAAATTTTAATTCGTTTTGGGTAGTCTGCACTTTGCGTGTTTTCGTCAGCTTCAAAAATCGCTTTTTAGCAACGCACCGACCACATCGGATCGGTTCAAAAGTTTTCCGATTCAACTCGCCGCAACATAAATCGTTCAACACCCAATCGAAGTAGACGTCGTACGTTCGCGCACGCAATCCCCCCCGGTGATAAAAACGTGTGTAATCTGTTGGAAGAAGAGCAGCACCCGGCAAGTGGAAGGTACCTGATCTCGTGTGGAAACAGCGGACACCGAACCAGTTCCGGTTTTTAATTGAAGCACTTATCGGTTAGAATATTAGGTAAGTGAATTATTTGCCTTTAAAACTTGTAAATTGTAATAGGATTTTTCTGGACTTCGGAGCATATGAGGTTATGTTCCAGAAGTTTCGCTGACATCGAAATAAACTGGCCCACTTTGATAACAGTGAAACAGTTTTGAAAACTTGAACATCGGAAATGTTCATGGGGTGAAATGAATCACAAATTTTCAGATTTTGATTCGGAATCAGAATTTTGTTCACTGTATCCAAGTGCGTTTGCTTTGGTACTGGAACAAGCATTACATGTTACGTAATGACCAGATGCATGCATTACGGGAGAAAGATGATGAAATACTTAGAGTGAATTCTTGAATGAAATATAACGAATTATGAAGGCATTAAGCTAAATTACCTCGTGGAAAGCTAGAATAAATACTCAAACCCAGTCAGACTCTAAAATTCGTTTGTTTTTTCGGTGATCATCGATCGGCTGTGTTTGTCACCAGGCAGAAATGTCCGCCGCCGTGTCGAATCAACAGAAAACAATCGAAATCCTGCGGGAAACCGAACGCGTTGCCGATCAGGTGCTCATGCGAAAACAGGAGCTGATAGCCCTGGATAAACGGCGACAGGAAACGCGTGAAGCAACGCGAACACTGAAAAATTCTTTCCCCAGTGGCAGCGCCAAGGTATGGATTACCGTTGGCTCGATGCTGATGAAAATGCCCCGGGACAAGGCGCTGGAGCTGCTCGAGAAAGATGCGGCCCAGATCGAGCAGGAAATCAATCGCCTGAGGGCGGAACAGAAAGTGCTGGTCAGCAAACAGCGGGACCTGGAGCACGAGAAGCCGTTGCGGGGCTTCGATTTGAAGCCGCTGACTGCGGCCGAAATTTCCGCCATCAAGGCCAATGCACCGGCTTTTTAGGGGAACTAATTTTAGTTGTCCTAGTATGATCTCTGATGTATCTTTCTCATTTATTTGATTTTTTTTAATGTATTAATAAAGTATAACTCCCTATCTAATAAAAGGTGTCATCCATCAAATATGAATAAAAAAAAGTTTCTTGTTTTGAGAAATATTTAAGTTGTGTTAATTCTTTCGTTTTAAACAAATTTGTTTGAACTATGAAAAGCATTTATGTATTTCGGATGAACTGAACTCAATTAAGATTATTGGCATGACTTAACTTTGAAAGTTGAATTCGTGTAAATTCAGTTAATTTCATGTTTAAGAATGGAACAATAATCTAACTAGGTACAAATCTCCTTGCACTTTCTTAATAATAATGTTTAACCACGAAAACTGTTGTTTTTTTTTTTTAATTTAATATAAAAAATTTGAATAGATTTACTTATTCGCCACTTTGAATGTACTGAA
>NC_073693.1:341554953-341587328 GCF_029784155.1 Uranotaenia lowii
CCTTTATAAAGCTGAGTAACAACTCAGCTTCTTCACATGGTGGAAGAACCTTCGGATGCTAAAATATCTCCTTAAAATGCTATTTATAGAACAAATCCTATTTAAATTGAAAACAAATCCGATTTAAATAAAAAAAATCGGATTTTTTTTATGTTTTCGAAAAAAAAATGAAATTTTCATAATTTTTTAATCTATGTCCTTTTTGTCATTTCTTTTCCACTTTGATTAATTTTCTATTTTTTGTTTGATTATTATCATCATGTGTAATTTTTCTATTTTTTTTAAATTTTGTAATTTTTGTGAAATTTTTCAAATATTAGTTATTATGGTCGTTTTATTTATGTTTGTGCACACCTTATAATATTGGCTTTTTTTTATTGAAGCTCTTTAGTGATTTTAAAATCAAATACTTAACAACAATTCTACCTAATATTTATAAATTTTATTATTTTTGAATTTTTTGTCATTTTCGTAATATTTATCATTCTTGTTATTTTTGCCATTATTGCGTTTTGTATCATTTGTGAAATTGACCATTTCCATAATTTTCGTTATTTTTTTCATTATGTCATTAATGCTGTTTTCGTCATTTCTGTGTTTTTGTTTGTTATTTCTGTAAGGTGTCATTTTTTAATGGGTTTTTATAATTTTGTCCTTTTGTCATTATAATCTATCTCTCTTGTTGTTCAAGAGAGGTACTCTTGCTGTTCTATCCTTCTTACTGTTCTATCTCTCTTGCTGTTCTATCTCTCTTGTGATTCTATCTCTCTTGCTGCTCTTTCCCTCTTGCTGTTGTACTTCTCTCACGGTTGTATCTCTCTTGCTGTTCTATCGCTCTTGCTGTTCGATTTCTCTTGCTATTCTATCTCTCTTGATGTTCTACCTCTCTTGCTGTTCTACCTCTCTTGCTGTTCTACCTCTCTTGCTGTTCTATTTCTCTTGCTATTCTATCTCTCTTGATGTTTTACCTCTCTTGCTGTTTTATCTTTCTTGCTGTTGTATCTCTTTCGCTGTTGTATTTCTCTTGCTGTTCTATCTCTCTTGCTGTTCTATTTCTCTTGCTATTCTATCTCTCTTGCTGTTCTATCTCTCTTACTGTTCTATCTCTCTTGCTGTTCCATCCCTCTTGCTGTTCTATCTCTCTTGCTATTGTCTCTCTTGCTGTTCTATCCCTCTTGCTGTTCTGTCTCTCTTGCTGTTCTATTTCTCATGCTATTCAATGTCTCTTGCTGTTCTATCTCTCTTGCTGTTCTATCCTTCATGCTGTTCTATCTCTCTTACTGCTCTATCTCTCTTGCTGTTCTATCCCTCATGCTGTTCTATCTCTCTTGCTGTTGTATCTCTCTCGCTGTTGTAAGTGACTGAATAATAAGCAATGCAACGATAATTGCAAGCGACAATTGCGATAGGAATAAACAGATTTTTTTAATCTAATTAAATACGCAAAATTTAAAATCAAACAGCTCAACGCTTATCGAGCCATTAACGTTCCCCACGTTCCGGAACCGTCTTCGAGTGTCGTTAAGAACCGGGAGCAAAACCCCGGTCGAACGCATATGGCCAGAAACAATTCCAAAACGAAAATGAAAATAACGTCAATTACGTCGACGACTTCTTATTTTCTGGCACCTTCAAGCGTTTCTTCGATTTACATTTTGCTTTTTTTTGGCGAAGGCCGTATAAAAATTTGCAAAACGGAAGGCAGCCATCGGTGGTAAACTGATGTTTTTTGAGACCCGAAACCCGGGAGGCGTAAAATTTTCTCACGCGTTTGTCTCTTTCTAGGTACCCAGCCTGGAGTGGATGGGATGTGAAGAGAAATGAAGGGATCCCTAAAAATTACTGCTTGATAACAACAAAAAAAAGTTGTCCTTCTAAAGATGAACACAACTCCGTCAGTCAGGCTGACATTTTTTTTCCGTTGGTTGCTCTGGATATGACGGGTTTATATTTATTTTTTTGTTGTTCGTTACTCTCGTCTCAATTTTCTTTGCGTTGCTCCGGGTAGATTGCGTACTCTAAATTTGGCAAAGAATGATATTACGCAGCCGACAACCATTTGGTACCGTTGTTCGACACATGTTCCCGGCACCCACAACGACGGTAACCGAGGAAAAAAAAAGTCACAAATTGGCACATAATATTTTCTTATTATATTCTACAGGAAAAAAAATTGCCTTTCAGCGTGAACTTTTTCGATATCTACTTCAGCCGGACGCTTTTGTCTCTCGAATGGAGGTACAAGAACCTTCACATTTGCTTCCATCAGCGCTGAATAGCAACAAAACTGAGCTTCTTGGGCCCCGGATACCCACCAAGCGATAAAAATCTTGCCGCAAGACAATTTCCGTGCGAACTTCGCTCGAAAACTCCCAAAGAAAAAGTAAATGAAAATGCAAATCTTACCGTTCAGTATTCATCTTGTGGAGGTCGCTCTCGTCTCGCAATGATGGCTGAGCTTTGTTTTGCCGCTGCAATTGCTGCTGCTGCCGTTTTCCTCTTTAGTATTTCTTCTCGGAGGATACACCCCCTGGTAGAGACAACAACAACTATGCTACTGAGACAACGCGAAAAAAACACACAAATGCACTCGTTAAAACCGTTGGGATTTTATTAGGAAAACGCACACCCGGGACCCACACTTCTTGAAGTCGTCGGTTGTCGTCGTCGATCAACGTTTGTTACCGGGAACACAAACTGTTGTCTGCCGGATTGGATTCTCTTTTGCTCGCAATTTGAACGTACACCACACACTAGGAAATTTGTCGGCTGGTGAAGTGAGAAACAAACACAACACTCGCTCTCTCACAGCAACATTCACCAAACCAAAGCCGAGCTGTTGGTGTCGCCTTCGTCAAATTCAGCACAGAGCTGTCATTCTGCCTTCTTATTTCTTTTGGCTCACTCACTTCTCACCTTTTTACAACCACACCAAACTTCTCACTTCTCACAACAAATAGTGTTTCTTCTTCGGGTACATTCAAGCGCTGACACTATAAAATGGAAAAAAAGACGAATAACACACAGGCATTAGACTAATAAAAGCCGAAGGCCGGATCGATAATTTACGATCTCGACGTGGGGAATCACTACTATTTTTTTCTTATTTTTTGCCGCTCCCAACACTAAGTAGGTACTCGATTTATTCCGTCACCAAGTCATCCTGTCATACTTCATATAATCTGATTTTTTCTTCCTTCTCTTGTTGAGTACAATATGTAATAATATTTCGGTGTGCTTCTTCTTCTTCGGTTATAAACGTGTTCAACAAATGTGCAGCAGCAGTGATGGTGAGTGCGTGGGTGCTTGCGTAAGTAGTGAACAGTAACAAAAACAACAATAACAACAACGGTAAGAGCAAGTGATTCGTGGTGCGTTTAACAACACAGCAATGGGACACCTCAGATTGCGCTGTCCTGGGTGCCGGATTGGACCAAAGAGCCTGATTTGATCTGATCCAGTTAGATGCAGTTGCTGGAGCTTCCTGGAGCTCACCTAAAATGAAAGAGAAAAGATAGACATTTGTTAAAATCGTAAAATAATACTGAAACCTTGAAAACAATTTATAATTAAACAAATAAATGGATATAAACTACTGATTTTTGAGTAAAATAACAATTGATACACGGATAAAATATCTTCTTATTGTGCAAAAAATGATTGGTTTAAACTCACGTATGGTTCAACCAGTATCAATATTTAGAACAAATCAGTGTCCTTGTCAGGTTGTTACAACTAGCAATATTTTGAAAAATCTTATTGTTATGTAAATAGAGGCTTTCTCGATCAATACTTCAAAACATTGTAGTGCACAAATGAAGTGCTCAAATTCCAGTGATCAGTTGGTGATGCAATTCTTGTTTAGAGGAGGAAAATCGCTTCTCGCAAATCAATACAAAGCCAGAAAAACCAATCTTTGCTTTATATGGCGACCGTCAAAATACACAGGAAATTATTATTTCAAAATGACAGATTGACGATTGACAAAATACGATGTGGCTGAGTGAGACTGTACACTAGACTAGGGATACCATACGTACTCTTTAAGAGTACATGTACTCTTTTTTGGTCGAGAAATGGGCGTACTTTCCTTTTTGTGAAATTTTACCAAATGTACTCTTTTTACTTCGTTGAAAGACATTTGATCTGAAAAACTTATGTAGTTCTTCCATTCTATGAGGTTGTTTCAAGTTTTCTGCCAAAACCGCGGAAAGAATACTGCTTACAACAAATTTCTTTAATATCTTATTTTCATAACCATGCTTTTTAGTCTTAATAAAGTTATAATTGAGTCTGCACACAGTAATCAATATGTACACAATATTGCTTTAATGCGCACAAATCTCAAGTAATGATTGTAAAGGATATGTACGCGTCCATAAAAAAATAAAATGGAAATGAAAATTGATTGCTATATAACGTTTATTGTGGTTTCTGAGTATCAGCATCAGTCAAATAATTTTTGTGCCAATTTTTAAATTATCCAAAGGAAATTTTACGCTAAACAACTTTTTTGAAGGTCGTAACTTCGTATCTTATTACTCATAAAAGTTTTTAGATGTTCAAGAAGAGCATGTCTTTTGGCATTGAAAAACTATGAATTCAATTGACATCACTGCTGGGTGCATTGCACGACTACTTTTCACGCAATACCTCGCGAGGCACCAGCAGTGATGTGAATTGAATTTATAGTTTTACAATGCCAAAATACATGCTCCTATTAAACAACTAATAACTTTTTTGCCTAATAAGATACGAAATTACGACCTTCGACAAAGTTATTCAACGGGAAATTGCCTTTGGATAATTTAAAAATTGGCACAAACACCATAATCATAACTGTGGAACCAAGCCTGATAAGCAGGCTTGGTTCCACAGAAAACAAAGTGATGTTGATTTTTCAGTACAAAATATTCAATTTTCCCATACAAACCTAAAAAGTTCAAATTTACTTATGTAAACGCTACTTAAAAATTCTGCAAAAAATCATGCATGAGTTTTGAATCCAGAAGAAACTTTTTAGACCCTAGGGTTTGATAAATTCAAAAATGACCCCAAATCGACTCAGTCTATTTACTGTACACGTTCCTTTTTGAGTACTCAAAATTAAGTTTGACCGTGGTTCAAAAGTTAATTCGATTCTATAAACTCAAATTTGAGTTCCATTTTCTCCTTCTTGCGATAGTTCAAACGGAGTTCGAATCCCATGTTCTTTCGGCGAGTGAGCCAAACTGAGATCGACACAATGAACTAAAAATTAAACACTCTTTGTGCATGTTGAACTGAAAGCATTTAGCGAGTTCATTTAAAGTTCGGTTGCCGGACTGCATTTTGAGTAGCTACGAATAAAGTCATGAATGAAGTTAAACTTGAAGTTCGGTTGTCGAACTTAGTTTGGGGTATGCCTGTCAGAACTTTTGCGATTGCCCAGTCAAACTCAAATTGAGGACTGCCACTGAAGGGCTGTTTTGAACCAAAACAGCTTGATTTCGAATTCGAAAAAAGGAGCGTGTAGGTATCTTTAAAAAAATCATGCTATTTATCTCCAAGCCTCGACATAAAAAATTACAATAAGTAGGTTGACAATAATGAAATTTAACTCAATATACACCCTTATTCTCGTTTTCGATCGAATGACATTCGATCGAAGGTTTCCTCCATTCGTATTCTTGTTTTTGTTCGAACGTATTAGAACAGTTCGATTTTTCGAACATGGTTCGTCGGGTTCGTTCGAACGAATTTTTGCATTCTTGTTTTCGAACGAAAGTATTTTTCCTTCCGCTTGACAAACGTAAGTTCAATGCAGCGAACCGCGAACGTTTGCATGTAATACTCATGTATAATTAAAACATATGTTGTGCCTCATTAAGAGAAATGGGAGGAAAAAAGAAAACTTGAAACTTATCATTTAAAAATTGCGATCCACAACGAATTGAGTCAACTGTTGAGGAAATTTTTGATAGTGGATAAGCCTGTGGGGGTAGGGTTGATGGGTGCTAAAAAGTTTTAAATTCTCTGGGATCCATTCCTTATTTTTAACATGAAAATAACAAAATTTTCTAGATTCAGATAAAATGTAGTTAAATTATTTATTTGGCATAATCACAAATTTTAATATCGGGATCAGCGTCAAGTTCCGGTTTTCCTGAGACGGCACAACTTTTCGCAGGACTGATGACGGCAGCGCCTTCGTTATTCCAGGTTTTCATCACGGGTAACTTTTTGTGATCGGAGCCACAGAAAACGCTTTGGTATCAAACGGTGTTTTTTGCTACTGCTGACGATGGTATTTTGCCGAGATAGTTTCGTTACTAGGATTAGCTCCAGCCACTGTTGACGCCTGCTCTAGTTTGGGTTTGATCAAATTCCAGGAACCCGGCGAATCTCCGCACATTCTACTTAGAATTGACATCTTCTTGAATCGCGAAATCGAATATAAGCCGTCTAAATTTCCACAAGAGAGTGATAAAAATTGTTTATTGGCATTTTACGTCAACAACTGTCATTTATATACAACAGGGCTTCATTTGGTACGCCAATATCGAACGTATTGCATTCGAACGAAAACAAGAATAGTTTTTTCGAATTCGATCGAAAGTATCCGTTCGAACGAATGGCAGATACGTCGTAATCCAGAATAAGGGTGATAACCTGTAACTTAAATTGTAAAAAAATGCTTTCGAAATCCTTGGTTCAAATAATCTGTTTTGATGAACTAAAAATACCTTCGCCTGAAGACAACCATATTTATTATTGAATAAAAAAATGCGTATTTTTACTGATGTAGTTACAGATTTTCAAATGACAAATCAAAAAAAGATGTATCTTGCTTGGTTACAAGTGGTCACAAACGGTTTTTACAGCGCCTGTAAAAGCATGATGTTTGCCTGCGAAGGAATTACTGCTCACTTCTAGTAACAAAATGTGATTGAGAATTATTTTCTAAAGAAAAAACGTCAAAGGAGTGCCAGTGATCAAATGCTAGATTTGAGAAACGCGCTTCAAAGTTGTCAAAGGTGGTCGATTTCTCATAAATTTTTAAAATTCAAACAAATTCAATTCTATTGAAAAGGTAATTGTTGAAAACGCAGGTTTCAGTGGTGGAATAGAGTTATCTTTATTTATTAAGTTTTGTCTGTGAGGTCATTAAAATACAACTATATTAATTAGCGATAGCTAGTTGTCACTTTCCGCTTGTTATATTTCCTAACTGGGAAAGTACTTATTTCTCACTGTTGTGTTACCACGAACTTAATTTGAGTAAGGCTATGATCATTTAGTATCCGGGCACTTTATTTCGGTGATAGCTACGTTATTAGAGCTCGGATATGCAAAACTTTAGCAGCGTTGTGTTGGTTAAGAAAAAGACTATCTTGCCTATTTTTGCCAGATTTTTAAGTTAATGTGTGTTTGAGATATTTACGATGCAAAAAGACATGGTAAAAAAAATTTTGCACAAATTTGCGTCTTTTGTGCATTTTGCCCCTCGAAAATTTTTCATTGTCGACTTGAAAACTCATAAACTGTTGATTTTTTCCGATTCTTTTTTGGACCGAATGATTAAGAATTATAAGGAGCCACTCTAGAATCCACACGAAGTTCAAATCAAGCATCGGAATGGAAACCTCGATCTTAAATATGGTAAAAGTCTATGGTTATGGAGGATAACTGAATGCAGACCCCTTAAATAATGCAATTAATCCATTTCCGTCTGTCAAAAAGTGTTGTCTGACTAGTAGACACCAAGTAAATAACTAATAGTGAGCTGTTCCTTACATCGCCATCTGTGCTACCGGTTTATACGCATTGTGACAGATGAGTTCTGATGGACATAGAAATTTATGTTAAAACCGAATTTAAGAAATCATATTATTCGAGATACCTACTCATGAAAATGTTCCAACAAGATTCCTATTGCTTTTTCCAGGTGAGTTTATGTAAAATATCATGATTTTGCAAAAGTTTTGCTTCTGTGGTGAAAATAATAGATCAATACATGACTGAAAAAAGTGTGCAAAGTTAAAAAAGAGATTTTATGAAAAATTAAGATTATTTCTTGAAATCATTGATAAATAATTTTTTTTATATTTTTATATCAAATGTCATATTAACACCTTCATTTCCTCCATAGAAAGTTTTTCGATCAAATGAACAGTTTTTTAAATACAATCGTTTGTAACTGCCCGGATACTAAATGATCATAGCCTTAGCCTCACTTAACCATGTGATGATGTAAACATAACATTTGTACCGCGTTTATCATCATCACCTGTCATCAGTAATCATTGATCCATTGTTCTCGATTGCGAATTGAAAAAAAGTAAAAGGAACCAACACAAACTGTGTTTTGGTTCTGTTCAAGGTTACTAGATCACAAGGTTCTCTGACTTTGTCAGTAAGTAGGCGAGGAGAGCGCGGTGACGTTCAGTGAGTTTGTTTGTAAACATCGGAAAATTTGTTCGAGCTGAGGGCTTTGTTAGTAAACAAACTCCACAGTAGCCGAATCAAAATGACTGAATCGGAAGTTTCTCATATCGTTACACCTCCTATATATATCCACCTTGGTTTTGCTCGTGGCAGCAGAAGTCTGCTTTACCGGATGCCGAAGGAAACCGTAAGTTTCAACAGTTATAAAAAAATAGAATATCTTGAAATCCGATCGTGATATGAAGAATCATTTGATATACTTATATAAAAATTTATGATTTTGACACTTGAAAACCACTGCACAGTAAAAAAATGTTACGGTAGCCGGTAGGTATTGCATATATCAAGTAGACAATGTTTTTCCATTTGACATTAAAATTTTCGTATGGTATCGGGCAGTACGGAATGGATTATGCACCTCAGGAGGATTTGTTCAGACGGTAAGTAATATCATTATTCATTAAAAATGTAATCAAAACCGTTGCTAGTATTTGATTTGGATTATTTTCCATTTTCAGGAATTTTAGACCAAACGAGACACAAATGTTTCGGAAAAGAAAACACCCGGATTAGAAGACCAAGGTGCGTGTAAGGCTGACTAAACGTGAGATTTACAGATATCGTTCCGCCGTTACAGCTAAGGCTGGAAATTAAGTTCTTGTTCAAGCAATTCGACAGAATTTTGAAAGTTGAACGCTGCAGCAATGACTTAAAACGTGTGTTGCAGTTCCTTTCTTGCCCCGGGTATTTAAACCAAACCGGACAAATTTAGATGATGAATCAAAACAGCAAAAGCTATGATAGATGCAGTGTTCTTATAACGCATGCTTATGATTTTTTTAAAAGGTTTTGTTGCTTGTCTAAATGGGTATTTCCAATAAAGTCATTGCTTAGTTTTAAACTAATTTAAATTTCGGATTCCTTTTCCTTCAAATATGAATTGAAATCTATTGTCTAAGTCCTTTTTAGAAATGGAATTATAACCAATCAAATGTATTAGAAAAATACAAATAATTTGAGAATGTTTACAGCTTGCTTTTTTTCTCAACTTTGTTTTTCACTGATTACTACAAAAAAACTATTGTTATTATTTTTAATTTTTAGTCAATTTCAGACCATTTTAAGTTTTTTTTCCACCATATTTTTTATGCATTTAACACTTTTCTTGGTTTGTTTATGTTGGCTTTTTTTTGTCATATTTGCTTTTTTTGAAATTCTTCATTAAGTTTTTTTTTTAAATTATTTTCAGTCTTTTGTTTGTATTTGTTTTTTTAATTTTATGAAATTTTCATGTTTTTGTCATTTTTTATATATTTTTTTTGTTTTTCATTTTGTATTTTATCACCCTAAAAGAACGTAAAAACATCTGTATGGTGCTTGTCTAAATTATTTTGGTCGTTTTATAGCTAAAATTATAAAGTAATGTTCTTTCTAGAAACCGTTCGATTTTGGCACATGAGCAAAATGTGCCAAATGTTTTGATTACTGTTTTAGTAACTGTTGTTATATTTTATGAACATAAAAGAACGTAAAGACATATGAATGTTGTTCGTCTAAACTGTGTTGGTCATGTAAAAGAAAAATATAGGGTAATGTTGCCGCGTTTGATGAAACAAAATGAGACTTATCTAGTGTGATTTTATTCGGAGGAATGGAATGAAGACTGTTTGAGCCACCGCACACTTTTCCTGGTTATTTTTCACATAATTCAAGAAAAATGATGTATGGACTTGATCAATTTAAAAAAAAATGAGATAGTGTGATTTTTTTTCTGGGGAATCGAAGGAAAGCGGTGTTGGAACCACCACCAATTTATAGACAAACTGTAGCGTAAGATCTATTCAAACCATTTTACCTTTTTGTAGCGAAAATTTATAGAAATTTATAAATAAACCAAAGAAAGAGCTCAAAAGCAAACCTACATTTTGCCACCATTTTGAATAGTCCGGTTAAGGCGCCGATTTTGTTTGCAAGTAGATAAGCTTATATTATTAATTTCTTTGGTAAATTTATTAAACTGTTATCTGTTTTAGTTTTTTCACCCAAAAACATAAAGCATACGTTATCTACGAGGAATACGTAATTCTAGCTACTGTGAAGGATGGATATGTGTGCAAATTTAATTGAAACAACCCAAAAAATTCATTCAAATTTACAAAAAAAATTGTCAAATAAAGCTAAGCTATACTAAATCGAAGACCATTGAGGAGCTTGGGATCAGAGGGGTGCAAGCATTTCGAGAAAACGTGTTTCAAAGTTGTGCTCTGTTTTTTTTAAATATTTTTCGAATTCGAGCTGTTTTAATTCAATCGAAAAAGTGTTTAAAACAATTATAAAAAAAATTCGAGTTTTGCACCAGATGTACATTGAAACATGAAGCATCGTTAGATATACTTAACTCAAAGTTGATGATTTTGGACTTGCACCCCTCTGATCCTGAGGGCCTATTATTTGCTACAAAGAAAGTATCAAATGCTACAAAGTTGAAAATAGCTTCCCAGTTTTATTTGTTTTACGTGCACTGCGTGGACAAGCGTTGCCAATATACCTGTGCCCGATTAGATATCTTTAAATCCATCTAAACAGATAACATTACAAATAACGCGAACAAAAAAATCGATTGCTACCCGTTTTAGATATGACACAGCTCTCTCTCCTCTAAAGAACGTATCAGATGATTGTTTATTTTGTTTTTTGCAACTTTTTAAGCAGCAATAAAAAAGTATCAATGTATTGTATAAACCGTCCTTTTGCAATTGGGCAAACCGAAAGCCAAAAAAAGAGAATCTGCCAAACGTCGATCGAAGTCTAACGAAAACAATCAGTTCCTATGAATCAGCAGCAGTTAGGCTGATGTCATGCTGAAGCAACTAGCAACGCAACACAACGCAACGTTCCAATAAGAAAGCGTTGTAACGCATTGGTATGTCATGCTGGCGCGACATGTTGCTTTGAAATTCCCTACAAATCATCACTTCTCTACATCTGATAATGCTTTGAATCGTCTCCTTTCTTTCGGGAGCCATCAAAAACTCATCAAATCACGTTGCACCCGGATTGCAAGAATGCCGAAATTTGAACCGACAAAATTCCTTGTTTTTTTTTTGCCGGAACTAAGAATTCATGAAAATTTTCTCGCCGATTAAGATATTTTTTAGTTTATTATCACGAGTTCGGACAGATCTTCGTAGTATTGTGCTTAAAACCCGGAATCACTGCTTCAAATCGCGAAAAAACAATATTCCGATTGGATTTCCTACTAGTCGCGCTACAAAACACAGTGGCATCAGATTGGTCGCGTCATGCTGAAGCAACTAGCAACGCGACCTGCAACGCAACGTTCACACGACAAACCAGCTCTCATTTGATCTCCATGGAAAAAGCGCAGACCTGTCATACTGGTCGCTTTGTAAAGCGCGACCAATCTGATGCAAGTGTGTTTTGTAGCGCGACTAGTAGGAAATCCAATGGGAATATTGTTTTTTTCTCGATTTGAAGCAGTGATTCCGGGTTTTAAGCACAATAGTACGAAGATCTGTCCGAATTTGTGATAATAAACTAAAAAAATATCTTAATCGACGAGAAAATTTTCATGAATTTTTAGTTCCGGCAAAAAAAAACATGGAACTTTGTCGGTTCAAATTTGGGCATTCTTGCAATCCGGGTCTGATTTGATGAGTTTTTGATGGCTCTCGAAAGAAAGGAGACGATTCGATGTAGAGAAGTGATGATTTGTAGGGAATTTCAAAGCGACAGGTCGCGCCAGCATGACATACCAATGCGTTGCAACGCTTTCTTATTGGAACGTTGCGTTGTGTTGCGTTGCTAGTTGCCTCAGCATGACATCAGCCTTAGGCTCTTGGCACTAGTTTTGTACCGCAAGCTTACAATATAGGGTCACGGACTTATTTTGGACCAGCTTGCTTGTATCTCTCTTATAAAGAAATTATTTAAGAAAAATTTAGAGAAATATGTTTGAGGCCTGGCAACTGTATTTGTTGAAATTTTTCGTGATTAATTTATTTTTAAGAGAGATATAAGCATGGTGGTCCAAAATAAGTCTGTTATCCCTAAACAACAAAATTTAACAGTACTGTCGTAATGTCAGCAAGACAAATAAAACTCAGCAAGGCTAGATTTTTAACGACTTGTTCGATTGAATACAAAACCTAAAATCGTTCGTTCAAACTGCCTTTTTTCCAATATTTTACTTTCAGAAAAAAAATCAAATAAAAAATAGGTAAAATCTGCTCCTTCATTTCGTTATTTTGAACCTCACTGTACCATAAAGCCAAACCATGCCCTTATTTATTATTGCTGCCGTTTCATATCTGTCTACAATCCGTAGATATCTCATTGTTGTATTAGTGGCTGACTAAATCAACGATTATTAGCTTAGTTGGGCAACCCATGCGGCATAAGCCGCTGCGTTCGCTAAAGAAGATCAAAATCTGGCCTTCCCGCCCCAAAGCGATTGAACTTGATTGTGAGTCATCGCGAATCGAGAAGGAAGGGTCCGATTGAGAGTTATCTTTACGACTTGACAACAGTAAAAATCGCGAATGGAGAGGTTGTTCTTGAAAAAAAATGTCACTTTACTGATAAAAAAGTTACTATTTATACCGAATTTCAATTCAGAGTTAACGAATATGAATACTTTCTATACAATTTTGTTACTCTCTACTGAGATGTCGAAATACACAGCAACAAAGTATTGCAAAACTGCACATTCAGCGGAAGCAGAAAGCATTAGTTTCGACTCAAAGACCCAAAAAGGCTCTCTTGCTTGATGCGAGACCGCCCAGTAAGCCAGCAATCACTCACCCGACCAGAAGCGTTGGTACCAAATATAAACAAACCCAACGTGTGATATCAATAAACCCCTACTACAACTACTATTTACAATCAAAAATTTGTTACCAATTTTTACAATTTTAACTAAAAGATTTGAAAGTCTGAGATATATTAATTTACTTTCGAGATAAAATATTAGCAACTATTTTACAAAGTTTCTACATCCACAAATCAGACTCTACTCCAATAATGAACTTCCTTGGAGGTGGAATTATCGGTAAACGATTCTATGCCGGACCGGCACTAACAAGCATTCTAATAACTGGCATTGTCCTCCCAGCCCAACCGCATTGCATATGACTGAAAAAAAAACAAACAAATCCCAAGTAACAAAGATTAAGCCAACTAGCATTATGAAGTTTTATTATGGTTTGATTATGGCATTACTTTGTGCGTTTTATGACGGTTTTGTTATAGTCATGAAAAATGCTTATATTCTTGTTTCGACCATTTATTTTCAGGTAGTTTTGAAAAAGCTAATAAAGCTTTTACCAAATATACTGTTTTAGTCGTTTTGAAAAAGTTATGAATGCTCTGTTAAAACTACAATAAAACACAAACTTAGAAGTTTCTCTCCAAGCATTCTTTTGCATGTTTTATAGTAGCACTCAGGGATTGATTATAAAATCGCCATAAAACTTAGTTGACTTAGTTTTCGATCAAGATGTCAAAACAGGACACGCTCAGGTTAGATTGCACATATTTGAATTGAAATTCCCATTTTTACACATTTTTGACAAGTTATGTGTGCTGGTTTTGAGTTACAATAAAAAATATAAAAAAAATTTAAAAACTTCAAATCACCGGAAGTGGTATGAATATCTATCATCATATTGTAAGAGTATTGAGTGAAAGGGCCCAACTAGTAGGAAAAAAAAATGTTGCTTGACGCCATCATTAATCCAAGATGACGGCTTCCGCTTTTATTTTCAAAGTGGTGGGTATTGTGAAAGGGCTATACGAGTAGAAGTCGAATTTCATTTTCCGACGCCATCTTGAATTCCAAGATCAATGAGAGGAAGTCGAATTTTGATATCTGAAGTCATCTTGAAATCCAAGATGGCGGCTTCCGATTAACTTCAAAAACGCTATAGGGGAGATGGGGGCATAATGGCCACCTTAAGGAAAACGCTTATTTAATTATAGAGAACAGCTGTAATATGTGAATTACATCATTGTTTCGTGTTCAGACATTCAAATAGTCCATTGCCTAATTGAATGTAACTTGAAAAAGTAGATAAAAACGTTTAAAAATGCATTTTAAAAATTTTTGCCGAAAGCTGAAAACCAGTCACTGTAGAGGCATAATGAGAAACCCCCCGAGGCAGTCTGAGCACCATTTATGAAGGCATAATGAGCGTTTTCTGCCGGGGATTCTAGCAGCAAATTCGACTCGATGAAGTCAACTGAGTAATAGTCTGACAATTTGGCCTATTGGTTAGATGTCGGAGAGGTAATCAGTAGGCTCGAGTTCGATTCCTGGTCGAGGTGATTTTTTTTTCATTTATCATTCATGATCATGATTGCACTAAACGGTGAGGCGTAGATTCATCAAACAAAGCATTACCACAAAAATCTAGGTCTGTTTGTAGAATTCAAAGAATTAACACATGCTCATACATTATGTTTCTGGTGTTTTGTTTGAAGGATGATGCTTTTATGCTATTAGCCGTATAATGTAACAATAAAAAAAAATCAATCATGAATGGTAAGTGCAAAAAAAAAATCGCCTCGAACAGGAATCGAATTCGAGTCTACTGATTACCTCTCCGACACCTTACCAATAGGCCAAATCGACAGACGAAACAAGCCAAGCTGTAGCTCTATTATTCAGTTGACTTCATCGAGTTGAATTTGCAGAAAAGGCTCATTATGCCTTCATTGAAAGTGCTCTGTTCGCCTCTAGTGAACAAATGAAAGTAAAAAAGCGTTTAAAATTGATTAAAGTGAAAAATCTAAAATTTTACGATGTTGAAAATGAGAAACAATGTGTAGATCATTTTACAGTGCGTACATTTGAGATCAAAGATGATTTAAAGGTCATAAAATCTTATTTGGTAATGCTCAAAAATTATAATATTTTCGTCACTTGAGAACCTAGCTGGTTATTATTTAATATTTCTGTAAAGATGAAAGGATATTTCTTTTTTGGTGAAAAATTAATACTATGGGTAGTACGAAACAAGTCCTTATGAAAATTTGTTTAATAAAATACGTACTTATGTAGAAAAAAGGAGTACTCATTATGCCCTGGGGTGCTCGTTATGCCCTCATCTCCCCTAAATCATTGAATATCGCATGAAACCTCCAAAATATAAGTATTAATTAAATGGGATAAGCTAGAAGAAGTCGATTTTCGCTATCTGACGCATCTTGAAATCCAAGATGACGGCTTCCGCTGAACTTAAAAATGCTGCAAACGACTGAAAATCGCATAAAACCCCCAAAATCTGGGTAGTGGATGAAAGAGCTTAACGATTAGAAGTCGAAAATCTCTATTAGACGCCATCTTGAAATCCAAGATGATGGCTTTCGCTTAACTCTCAAATGCTTTAAATGACTGAAAATCGTAGAAAAAACCACAATACAGACCCCGTTCGTTTTTGGCAACATTCGATTTTGGCAACATCCGATTTTGGCAACATTTAACGGTTTATAGAAACAAAATTACCTTATAGTTTTCTCTAAAATAGGACCAATATAATTTAGACAAACACCAATATGTTTTTGCGTTCTCTATTGGTGATGAAATACAACAACAAAAACATTTTTTTAATTTGTTAAGTACTCAAAAATGACAAAAAGATGAAATTTCCAAAAGTTAAGAAACAAATACAAAACAAAGACTAAAAATTACAAAAAATTACGAAGAATGATATAACTAGCAAATATGGCAAAAAACGTTATAAACAAAACCAGAAAAGTACTAAAGGCATCAGAAACATGATAAAAAAGTTACTAAAAATTATCTGAAATTGACTAAAAATTACGTTGATGATAATAATAGTAGTTTTTATGTAGTAATAAGTGCAAAAGTTGAGAAACTGACTTCAGAAATGACACATGAGACTGGAGAAGTAAGAAGTAAGAAATTTTAGTTCTCATACCTCAAGAATAAAGTCTAATTTTTTCAGCCCGTTTGCCTCAGGTTTAAAGCCCATTTAATCTTTCATGTCTCACGTTGCATGTTTCAAATCTCATGTCTCAGGTGCCAATTTACATGTATCATGCCCATGTCTCAGGTATCATGTCATATCCTACAAGCCTCAAGCTTCTACCAACTTCAAAATTTAGCTGCGATCAAAATAAGGTAACGAAATTTTCAGTGTTTTCTATTGAAAGGAACTGTCTGTCAGATACCGTGTTTATTGCGAAAAACTTGTTAAAAGCGGTGTGAAAAAAGCCATGTGAAAAAAATCCGTGCAAAAACACAGTGTATTTTTTTTTGTATTTTAGAAAAAGTCCCATTTTTTCAGCCCGTATGTCCTCAGGTCTAAAGCCCTATTTTTAATCTTTCATGTGTCACGTTGCATGTTTCAAATCTCATGCAAGGTTGCCGAAAAAAATTCTGTGTTTTGACGAAAAAAAATTCTGACTTTCTGTGATTTTTCCCAAAAATTCTGTGTCGATTTTCTGTGATGTCACGTCGAATTGCGTCTTTTTTAACATTTTACTGAAGAACAATCAATCAACATTATCAATTTTATCAGAGAGAATTGGAGAAATATCTCCAATTCAAAGATAATGTATCCAAAATTTGGATTGACATAAAAAAATATTTTGAAAAAATGTCCAAAATTTTAAATTCTGTGAAATCTGTGAATATTTCAAAAATTCTGTGTTCTGTGACACAGATTCTGTGATGAAATTTGGCTCAAAATTCTGTGAAATTATAGATTTTTCTGTGATTTCGGCAACCTTGATCTCATGTCTCAGGTGCCAATTTACATGTCTCAGGAATCTTGTCATATCCTACAAGCCTCAAGCTTCTGCCAACTTCAAAAATTCAGCGGCAATCAAAATAAGATAACAAAATTTAAAAGTTTTTCCATAAAAAAGAACTGTCTGTCAGATACCATGTTTACTGCGAAAATCCGTGCAAAACACAGTATATTTTTTTCTCTCTTTGTATTTTACAAAAAGTTTCTCCAACGATAAAACAGTGACAACAATTTTGTACCTCAATCATCACATTTCTTTGCTCGGGCATCCCCACAAACCGACAGAATTTCAAAAACAAGTGGTCGTTGCAGTTCGCTGTTTTTGTTTCGCGAGTGGTTACGGTTTTGCGCACACCCAAACTGGCAACGCGCGAGCAGAATATTTATGATTGGACTTTTTGAGGTTTTCTGTTGGCCTTTTTGCCGACGACTTCGCCAACTTGCCGTCTCGGTCTCCGTCGCGTCGTCATAAATTTGTTTCGGGTTGATTTGATGTGGTGCATCACCCCGGGATGCAACCACCAGCAATAAGAACTTTGCTACTCGAAGCTCGGTTCGATTTGAATCATTACTTGGCAATTATTGACAAGAAAAAAAAAACAAATCTTTGCAAACGGTATGTGTGGTATTGGTAGCGACTGTTCAAACAATATTTGTTTTTATTGAATGTTTAGATAATAATTTTTAAAATGTTAATTTCAAAATTAACACAAGAAAAAAACGTGAAAATACCGTGGTTGAATTAAACGGAATCTTTCGATTGCTTTGATTCAGTTGAATCATTCAACCAAGTAGGCTCACAACACAACAGAGTGAATCTGTATGTGCTTTCATGCCAAACATTTCGCGCAGGATACAACACGATTTTTTTACGAAATCGTAAGTTTCTGTTGTTTTTTTACGGTCGCCATGTAAAGAGAAGAATGATTTTTCTGGCACGTATAGATTTCGCTGAACAAGTTTTCTCCCAAAAACGGCCTATCACTTTAAATTTTACACTTTATTTCTGCGGCACAATACAATGTTTCTTGAAGTATGGATCAAGAAAGCCTCTATTTATAAAATATTGACCTCTCAAAATTGAGTTTTCTTTTATATTTGTCTTCTAAAAATGGCTCAAAAACTTTCCCGTTATGTTTAAAACTACACCAACTAAAAAAATAGCTCTTTCACGAGAACTTCATAACTAAAATCTTGAACTCTAGCTTGAGAAAATGTAAGTCGGAAACATCAAAGGAAGGTTCAGAAATAAAAACGGTAGAAGACGGTATAAGTAAACAAATACCGCTTTTTTAATTTTCTTGGTGCACATTTTGAAAACCTCAGAAGCTGCAACAAAATAGCCTTCCTGGCCATCCAATTTACACTAAGTCGACACCTTTCGCCGATCGTCTCAGAAACTAACAGTGTGGAGCATTGTTTAAAGAAAAAAAAAGTGCATTTTTGCAATTCCTTATGCAAACGTCAAAATGCAACTTCTTCATAACCTCTCTTCTAAACAGAGTCGACGCGGCGACGAGTAATCAGTTATGCAAGCAACGCACCGTCGTCGTCGTCATCGTCGTTATGATTTCCGTTGCGACTTCTTTGCATATCGAATTTGCATGAGCTCGGCAAACCAACTTCTCTGATTAAGTGCTGTTCTCATGGTTCTTCTGGAATCATCAGACAACTATAACGAGTATAAAGGTAGCAGAGCAGGTAAAAAAGACACCCGACAGCAGACGGTATCCATAATGGAAATTCGCCCAGGATTATATTCAGTGTTCCGGGAATTAAGCAGATATGGAAATCTATCGGATTCGGAAACTGAAACTGTTGGACACTCACATTCGTTCAAAGTTTCAGGGTTTCGATTCTTTTTTAATCTTCAGATGAGTCATATAACAATCACACATCCTTTTTTATTCAAGCAAATAGAGAAAAGATAAAATCGTGATTTTATTGATCCCTTGAAGGAGAATCAAAAAAAAATCTGAGGGAATCTAATCTTTCGTTTAAAAAAAAATTCGTGCTTCAATTCGAATCAACAACTATTGCAGAAAAGCAAACGAAATGCGTACGTAAACTTTTGCCTTTTGCCTAAAACCCCAGATAACAGCAGCAATCGTTGAATGGTAAAAATGTGTTTCCATTGTGCCATAGAATGTTAAAAAGCTGTTATCTTATCACCTTTGAATTTGTATCATCAAAGTGAAAACTGCGACACAAAAGTGCTGTTCGTATTACCTAGATTTGTGTTACTTGCTGGTCACCAACAGGGTTTTTCCTGCTGCAAGGTTTTTGATTGTTGTATGTTGATTTTGACTGTAAAAATGTGTTGATAACGGTTTCCTAATGTTAATATTTAATGAGCTACTTCCTTTGGACGAAAGGAGATAATACGCTTTTTGGTCCAAAGAAATTGTACTCATTCGATAGATTTTGAAAAAAAACAGAGCTCAAAGCGGATCTCAACTGTAGTTCGGAATCAGGCCCGTGCGAAGGACCCGTCCATGGGGGGGGTTTTCGAAATTCAAATTTAACTAGAAATAATGACGATTTCAAAAATGCACTGAAAATAAGGAAATTGATTTCTTATACCATTGTCTGACTGATGACCATCACACAAACTTGAAAAATAATAAATTTTACAGATACGATTCAAAATAAATCAGTATCAAAGTTCGAACCAATGATATTTCCGGCTAGTCATCAATAGATTATTTTAAATTATGTTCTTCTATCTTAACTTGAGATTTGGTCGAAAAATCTCTTAAAATTATTTATGATAAAAATTCAGCAAAAGACAATAATTGTTGTTTATTAATCGTCTTAATTTAAATTCTTTTTAATTATTTGCAATTGAAGGCTTGATTGAAGATGTCAGTCTAATATTTTATATTTAAAAAAATATTTAATCCCGATTTGAATTGTGAATTCTTGATTAGGAAAAAAAGCCTGGTTTGAACTTGATAGAATTTATTCAAAACACATGGCATATCTTAAAGATTAAATTTAATTTGATTCAAAGTAGAAAATCGATTTATTTCAAAAGTGCCAGTCATAAAAATCAGAGAAGCAATAATTATTTTTATTCAAATTCTTCAAGTCATCAAATTAAAAGGTTAAAAAAAATCAATTCACAATAATAATTTCAAATATTTATAAAACAACATGTTAAATTCTTCATTGAAAGCTTATAGTGACAAAGTACAGGTTGGAAAATGGGTAATTTCAAGAATGATCAATAATAAATTGATAATTATATAAATAAACAGTTAGATGAATTGTTGTAAATATTACAAGTACAAAACAAATATTCATTTAATTAACGTGGGGCACTGGATTTAGCTTTAAACTTGCTACTTCGAATAATTTTATGAACTTTTCGTAGATTAAAAAATAAACAATTCAAAAAAGGCAATCTAAAGTAAAAAATTAATGAAAGGTATAAATTTTCAACGCACGTTTTATAGTTTGAAACTTCAAGCTCTGATTATTTTATCGCCGTAAAAGTACTGGGTCCTGAGGACAAAAGGGAGAAACTATGTTATTTTTTATTTTAAAGTTTAGATTTAAAGGCTTCAGAATATTCAGAATTTAAAAAAAAAATTATGCTAATTATGTTTTCTATTTTGAGAATTCAACACCTGTCACATCGCAACCAACTTGAGATGTGTAAAACAAGTAATCGATGAATGAATTCAAAAGTTCAAATTTTGAACTTGTTTAGTTACACTTCTTAGTAAAAACCCGTGATGAGTTGGGTTTTTGTGTGTCAAAATAATTTGAGTTTCAATACAAAAGGTTAACTGAGTTGCTAATCGAAATCTACAATTAACAATTAGTTTCAATTTGTGAACATCATATAGAGTCAAAAAATTAAATATCTTAGGCCTAGAGTGATTTAAAACTTAGTTCCGGAGGCGAGCCAATTTTCCGACATATTTGTTAACACTTAATTTTAAACACCTTTTAGGATCATGTGATTTTCCGGTAAAATCATTTATTTTTCTAAAAAATTTACATGGAAAAATTCTCCATGGGGGGGGGTTAAACCCCTAAACCCCCCCCCCCCCCCCCCCCCCCGTTCGCACGGCCTTGTTCGAAATTATAATTCTTATTTCTGATCGAAAATTTTCATTTTCTGGTTATTGATATTGATCATTTTGTATCTCAAATTGGTTGAAGAAAAACAATCTTTAAAAAACATACTTTATTTTTCTGCGATTCCATTTTTAATAATTTTTAATAAAAAATTTTCTAATTTTATTTCCTTTCCATTGAGACTTTTTTGCTAGATTAGCTTAACTTAGCTTGATTTAAGTACACCTTAAATCATTATACTCAAAATACTTCATACATAGAAAAGTGGAATTAAAAATGTTTCTAAATTGGTTCCCGAATAAAATTTTTAGCAACGATCAATACATTTTGAGTTCCATGATCGCTGGCGTGACTCAGTAGAAGTAGTCCAAAACTGATGTTCTCTCTAACGGCGCCGGCCACGTCCTAGTAGACCAGAGATAGTTTATAAATGATAGAAAAAGAAGAAAGATCAATATCATATCAGGGTGGCGATAACTTTTTCATTTCGAAATTCCCGGTTTTTTACCGGTTATAAATTCAAGGTTTCCCAGGTTTTGATGGTCCACTTTCATCGAAGTATAGCCAAATTTTCAACTTATTTCATTGATTTGGATGTTTCATCACATTCATATCATTGAACCTTTAGACAAACTCGATTCTATTTCAGGGTTTTTATATCACCTTTTCTCAAAATGAATAAAATCACCCTACACTAAATCATCATGAGAATAGAAAAGCTGGTGTCGACGACACTATAATGCATTTAAAACTAATTTTTGATAGATGTTTTTCAATCATGTTCACAAAAAAAAATTAAACATGGTGTGATAAAAAATGTTTAAATTAATCAGAAGTTATTATGATTATGGTAAGAACCAAAAAGATATCAAATGTGATATCCTATCTTTTTTTTAAATTTACAGATACCAAATGTGTCACAACATTTATTTCTCTGGGAATTTAAAAGTGTTCTGAAGTGTCTTCAATCTTATAAATCGCTTTTCACAGTAAATTCAAAATAAACGTTGAATTCAACTGTTTTAAATCCAGTAATAGATGCAATTTCAAGTGAAATAAATTTCGGCTTAAAATTGATCTCAGAGGATTGTTCATAATTGCATTTTTTTTTCCAAAATACGGGGTAACTATGAACACGTGTTTTAGGCATTGTTCGATTACTCAAATTTACCATTTAAAATTAATATATCTAACAATAACCACCAAGATTTAAAAAATAAACCGTTCTACATAACGTATGAAATGTCTAAACGAAAATATCCCATGACTAATAAATGGTAATATTTGAAAGATCCCAAATCGTATCTAGCTAGACGCAGAAAATAATCCTCTAGAAATATTACCAACAACATAAATTATTACCTAAAAAGAAATAAACATAATTTTGATCATAATTACATTTAAAATAGCTTGTCTGTGCCCAATAGTTACACAGGCAAATTTTATGTCGTGCATAATGTTGTCCGATTTTTTCCAATGGTTGCACATTTTAAAAATCTTCTGAAGACTCAGCCACCGTGTGGTCAAAAAGGCTGCTATTTGTTACGGAAGTTTATTATGAGAACTTCTAGGTTCAAATGAAATCCAATCTAAAGACGGCCCCTGTTGAGAGAGTCTTCCATATAAACCGTACCATGCACAATGGGAAAATTTGGATCTAAAATCTAAAAAAAAAAAACACGAAGCCACCAGTTTAAGTAACTGGAATGACATTTCGCACGTGAAATTTCCTCAGAAACTCAAATATGCCGCTGAATTTAACCGGAGCCATACGAATGAAGTGTTATTTGACCTTATTTGCCCAGTATTTAACTTTTTTTCTTTATGTGTTCTACCAACATGAAATTTTGTGTCAATGAAATACCATAAAAGGAACGGAAAGGTATTTAAAACTTTTTTCATAGTGCCTATTTACAGGTGAAAGGATAAAAGGGCTCGAACTGTTTTGCTCCCCTTTACCCCTATGAGGAAAATGTGATTTTATGAAATAATTGCTTTAGGACTCATGTGGAAGTCGATCGATTTTTACATAATGAATATCAATTTAAAGCTTTTTATTGAATATATATTTTCAAAAAGTTAATTTATTTTGAACGTCTTTTTCATGAAAGTGGGAAAATTTGTAATAAATGTAACCTTTGCAGTATTTCATACATCTTGAAGAAACATTTATTTCATATTGAAATCATTCCCAAAAATTTTCGATCAGAAAAACTGTGTTGATCAAATGAAGTTTCACGATGTTATGACTGCTCATTTTTCTGAATAAAAAGAGCCAAATAAAGCTTCACTGAAATGTCTCAGATCTAGCTGGACGGCAGATTCGAATTCCTGAGATAATTGCACATGATGAGTAATATTTCGGATCTTCCAACCTTGGACTTCGAGTTTTTTGGGATTTAGAGCGAAGTTTTCCTACTGTACAATGTTTTGACAAGATTATTATCAAAAGCAAGGGGTTCGCTGTTAACATGAAATACAGTTCTTTATGATTCGTCGTCTCGAAATTTGAGAAACAGGGTTTTCAAGAACAACCTTAGGATTTTTGCATTATATGTTGAGTGAATAGTCGGGATAAAGGATTTCAAAATGAATCTGTTTGAAAAACAAATCCCTCAAAGAAAAAGCAGTTAAAGTGACTATGACATTTTTCAGATATAACAAGTTGCTCGACTTTTTAATACAAAAATATTTTTTTCAACGAGTTTAATAATCTCAAAACTTCAATTTTAATATTTGAAAATAGATAAAATATATTTATAGAAATATGAAGTAACATAGAATAAAAGTTGAATTATTGAAAATCAACATTGAATGCATAAAATATGAAAATTATGAGTGGAAAACAGTTAATTAGAGCACAGAAATTTCTTAATTAAATAGTTAAACGGAAATATCCAATTTTCGGAAATTTGTATGGAAGAAGAAATTTTTGCATATGAAATAATCCAGGAAATTCAAATAAGCTTGAAATGTAGTTTTTCTTTGATAAGATGCTTCATTTTTTGCCAACATAAAAAGAAGAAAAGTGTTTCACGAAAAAATTTATAGCCATTTTAAATAAACAATCGGAACTCATTGAAAAGTATTGTAAAACTGCAGGCTTTGCTTGCAGGAGCTTTCAATAATTTCATGACATTTTTTTTGGGAAGGTTGTATAAATCATCAAACTTATTGGCTATGCATAGCAGTTAATTGCGATTTTTCATTTTCATCTTATGGTTAGCCAGCTTTAAAATTAGCAATCAAAAACATCAAAATTTTTATTGTGAAGTTTTTTATGACATCTAATATCGTTTCTGGGTACAATTTAGGATTGGTTTTTGTTCAATCTTGTTTGAAAAATCTTGTTTCGCCAATAACTCAAAAAAGCGACATAATTTGGTTTTGTAACATTTTTTTTTTCTTTCATCTGGGATTTTAAACTTGTTTGCTTATTCATCCCGTAGATCAGAACGTTTCACGTTGTTGGCAAGCAGATTTCTCATTGTTTTTGTATGCACTTTTTTTTTTGAAATTTTTTTTTCTCGGTTTTTTTTCTCTGTTATTTTATATATATGGGAGAGTGGGGAATCATGGGCCACTTTTTTTCGTTGTTCCATAACTTCTTTATTATAAAAGATAAAATGAAAATAAAAAATGGGATGGTTTTCTACATTTTCAAGGTATCATAAGGTATTTTTTAAAATTTTTAATGAGTTATTTTCCCCAAACTCTGACTGTTTGAAAAAAGCAATAATTTTTTGGATTTTGAAAAATGGTGGGGAATCGTGGGCCACCAAATCTAAATTGACCAAATAACATGCAAAGTTTATTAGTTGTCCCAAAACTGTGATTTCCTAATTCATTTCGTTATTTAAAAGCAATTTCAGATGATGAAATAAAAAAGAGAGCTGTGTATGATCGCATAGATTCCAAAACCTGGCTCGCGAACGATTTTGGAAAATTTCCTATATAGGATGGACAAAATATTTTTCAAAATTCTTCATTTGGCATAAGAAAACTTTGTAGATTGGTAAAACGTATTTTAAGTTTTGAATGTGTATAAAAACATAAAAATATAGGTGGTTCAAGATGTGTGGCCCACGATTCCCCACAAGCTATGATTTGCAAATTGGTTGCGTTTGTGTGACTTATTGATGTTTCATCAAAAATTCCTTTTCCACTTGAAAGATCATGACAAAACTAAGATCATAAGCGTAAGAGCATATTTTTGTTATGAACTTTAAGTTCCCCATCGATGAAATTAGCGGGTGTTTTTTTAAATTATGTAAGTAAATTTTTCTAACTTTTTTTAGCTTGATAAATAAAAGAAGCATATGATGCGTATTTCAGTCAACAACATATAGGAATATATGTTCACGCAAAGCGACGACGATGACAGTTGGTTTGAGATTTTTATCTCAACACACATCTGAGATTTTAAAAGTGGCCTACTACTTGTGCTTTCTCAAGATTTATGTAGAAAGGAAAGGGAAAGATAGGTTTTGTAACATGGTGGAATCGATGGGGAAGGATTTTGAACTGGGCTGTGTTCAAAATCTGAATTTAGATTCCCCCGATTTTTACCGCGGATATTTTCTCATATTGAGATCGCGATTGGGAATCGAAATAAAATCAATTCTAAGAAGCTTTGATATATTTTGAAGAAGGTACCATGCAATGTTAAATAATTGAAATTTTTTAACGTACAGTCCCCCCACAATCATTAGTCACTTAACGTATCATTTTACCACAAAATGTTCGTTCATTCGGGTGTTAGTGGACCAAACATCAAGCTTTGCATGAATTTCAGTCATTAAATATTCCCTCTTTGATTTCAAACATGATGTTGTTTCCAATTTTGTTGAAAAATAAAATAATTTACCGAAACAATCAACGTTTTTCAAAACCACAATTATGGGTCAAAATTGAAGCTTGTAACAATTATTAGTCATATTGCCCACAATTATTAGTCACATAGAAGTCCATGGCAACACCCAAATATCAACATGAAAATCAACAAGTTTCTGGCAAACATTCAGGGGTATTCTTCGCTAGTATACGTTCAAGGGGCAATTGGGTTGAGCTAGCAACCAAGAAGTGTTTTGTTTTGCTTGCGAAAAAGTGACCCATGATTGTGTGGAACTTGGTGGATTCTGTAACAATTATGGGTCACTTTTATTTTGCTAAATATTATTGAATTTTCGCATTTAATTCGCTCAGTTTTATTTGGAAAATGTAAACTCTTCTTTTGTGCTTATATGGGACCAATTCATTTGGTTGGAATCTTTGAAATACCCGCATAAGGGGCTTAACAATTTAAGATGTCAACCTTATAACATTGGAATTTTATGCGATAGTTCCACAGCTTATAGTTCACCTTTGATAAAAAGTATTCAAACAGCTGTTATACTGTTTTCAAACGCACAAATAATATTTTTAATGCATTTTAATGATATTGTCGATAAACTAAAAATAATAATATGATATAATTTCTTTTGGTTTAGTAGATATCAGCAGTTCTTATGATCGGTGACTAATAATTGTGTGTGACCCATGATTGTGGGGGGACTGTATTTAAGACATTGTGTCTAAAAATACTTCCATCAAAAAGCTCTTGTGAATTCTATACAGAGTTACTAAAAAGTCCTATTTCAAAGCCATTTCAAGAAAATATTTAAAGATTTTTTTAATTTTCTGTCATGAATCATTTCTTTCGAAAATCGTTACATATTCAAGCTTTAAATAGTGTAATTTGAAGTTTTCTGAGTAAACTATGACCACTAATTTGTATCAAGAAAATGAAATTTTAAAAACTCAACTTGAAAAAAAAACAGTTCACGGATGAAATTTCCCAAATATGGCGTTTAATAGGAGATCGTTAGCTCAAATTTTAAGAGATGTCAAATTTGTTGTTATTATGATACAAAAAATACACCGTGCTATGCGTAAAGAATAATTGTAGATTTATTTTTAATTTCTGGCCTGTTTTTAACTCTTTAATTAAAACTATCTATCGAAAGTTATAATATTAGGCTTTTTTTATATTTCCAAGTTTACAATTAACAGTTCTGAGTTCTAAAATTAACTTAATTTTACTTGTTTTTATATGATTGATGGTTTGATGGTGGATTGATGGTGAATTTTTGAATTTCTTATCTCATTCTTCAAGACAGTTTTGAACTCTAGGTTCCAGTTTAAAAGTTTTCAATTCAAAGTAATTGACGAGAGATCCGAAAAGTTTTTCAATTTCACAACTGATTTTCTTACCACCCATTTTTTTAACTGTTGTATTCTGGCATAGAAATTTTTAATAATAATTCTGAATTTTGGATTTCGGGTTGAATTTCTGATATTGGAACCAAAACTAAATTTTGATTTCTATTTGTTAACTTTCCCGGTTTTGGGTCTAAATTTCCTGTTTTTTTCCCGGGTTTCCCGATTCGATTTTCCATTCCCGATTTTCCCGGTTCTATGGCCACCCACCACTTTTGACTAGTGTGAAGGTTTTATCAAATTCTAACCTCAACTCAAAACATTCTAAAAAGATGCAATAATGCAAAACGAGATTCGGAAATTATGTTTGATTATTTTTTTATGTCTAAATTTATGCACAACAATTAGAATTTTTTTCAGGCATGGGAGGGTATGAACTTTAGGGTAACAACCGAATGGGCCATGTCGAATTTCGCAAACCGACCATATACATTTTGTATATTGGACCAAAAAACTGTTGTTTTTCACCCCCAAAAATCACCAAACGAACACCATAGGGAATCGAAAAAATAGAAATTTTAAGTATGATTCTTTCCATTGAGACACTTTTTTGATCTAAATTTTCTTCAATTCATTTTAATTTTATTTTTATTATTTATAGCATTTTGAAATATTTATTTTCAATCCTATTTTATATTTTTTCATTATCAGTTTATATTTTTTTTTCTTCCATTTACAATTATTCTTTTTTTTCATTCTTTATAAACGAGACTACTAATGTCCATTTCAATTTCTAGATAAAAACTGCTGAAATTTAACTCGAAAAATCCTCTTTTCAACTTTAAATTTCTCTAAAGTTTTATTTCAATTTGAAATTTTTAAATCCAAAATATGCCCAAGTAAGCCTGGATTGGAAAGCAACAACGAGAGATCCGTTCTGAGTTTAAAGGAGCTTATCTGAGCCACCATATACCATCTTTTTGTTCGTTCGCACTGCAAGTTTCCGCTTGTAGGCGAATCACGCTAGGCTTCCACCACACAGGTGGAAGATTCATATTTATCAGTATCAACCACTTCATAGAAGTTGGTCCGTGCTGAACAAAAATTTGGTAAGTGATGACAATGCCCTAAATATAATTCCACTCGCTCAATTTCATCATCTTTAATTTCTTTAAACTCTCTATCCGTCCATAAAATTGAATAGTCTTGCAATGTTCTTACTAAAAAGGACATCGTTTTTAACCGATAAGTCCAATAAACCAATTAACAAAAATTAAAATTAAAGTTCCCAGCAGAAGTAGCTCATTAAAACAATACGTATAAACTGCTTAAATATGAGAAACATCTCCATATTTTCGATTTTTTAGATTTTGTCACTGAATTATTCAATTATCTGGTCTACAAAAATGATTTAAAATATTAAATCAGCATGGGTATTAGACTGCCCCAAATGACCCGACTTTTGAAAAAGTTATACGCTGCAGGCTAAAGTTGATCCTGGGCATAGTACAAGATCTCATGCCAAATTTGGGCCAGATCGGACCACGGGAAGGGGTCGCTCAACGAGCCTGAATTTTGTATGGGATTTTGAGACATTTTGTTCGAGAGGAACATGAAAAAACAGTTTTTCGTCAATAACTTTTGTCTCCTTCGACCGATTTCTTTCAAAAACGGGTTTTCTTAAAGCCTAAATTATGACAAATATTTCATCCGAAGGTTTCATTTCAATTAAAGTTAAGATAAAAAAGTTATTAAGCTTCAAAAATTGGCTAACTTTTTCAAGGGTGACATTCATCACTGTTTTAATGAGGCGACTAAATATCCGACCAGGACACTCAATGCAAAATGCATGCCGTTTCGTCAAATAATGACCGATTTTAACCATTTTTGTTGCGCTCGATTGCAATTTTAAATGTTTTTTCTAATATTTGAGTTTAGATAATATTCACTTGATATTTCGGAAAGAAGTAAGAGTGGAAAAATGCTTGACAATTTAAAAAAAATTGCATAACCACAGGGGCTAAGGAACATGATTGGATGATTTGTGATGCAGATAAAAATATTCAACTCCATTCTCTATCAAAAGAAAGCTACAGTTAATATAAAAAAAATGTGAGAAAAATGTAAAAGTACCTTTTTTCGAAAAATTTTCATATTATTGGCATTATAAAGCGTTGGTCCATGTGTTTTCAATCTAAAACAAATTGTTGGCGGGTTGGGTCTGAGAGTAACAACCATTCTGAATAGATTTTTTTGGGAAAAAAAGATCCTGAGTTAGGTAGAAAAGATTAAACATAAACCCCGCCCTAGACGGAAATATGTACAATAGACTGCCCCAAACTTGTATGGGAAATTCAAAACCTGTGAAATGTTATGCGCTGCAGGCTAAAATTGATTCTAGTCCTAGTACAAGATCTCATGCCAAATTTGAGCTAGATCGGATCACGGGAAGGGGTCGCTCAACGAGTCTGAAGTTTGTATGGGATTTTGAGACATTTTGCTTTGAAGAAGCATGAAAAACCAGGTTTATCATCAATAACTTTGGTCGCTGTAATAATATGTAATGAATACCACCGTAAAAAGGTTAGCCCATTTTTGAAGCCTAATAACTTTTTTTTTATCTTAACTCTTATCGAAATGCAGTCTTCGGATGAAATATTTATCATAATTTAAGCTTTTACAAAAATTGTTTTTGAAAGAAATCGGCCGGCTGGAACCAAAGTTATTGATGAAAAACTGGTTTTTTTATTGGCATCACATATCGTCCAGTCATGTTCCTTAGCCCCTGTGGTTATGCAATTTTTTTTTTTAATTGTCAAGCATTTTTCCGCCCTTACTTCTTTCCGAACTATCAAGTGAATATCATCCAAACTCAAATATTAGAAAAACATTTAAAATTGCAATCGAGCGCAACAACAATGGTTAAAATATTTGACAAACGGAAGGCATTTCACATTGAGTGTCCTGGTCGGATATTTAGTCGCCTCATTAAAACAGTGATGAATGTCACCCTTAAAAAAGTTAGCCAATTTTTTAAGCTTAATAACTTTTTTATCTTAACTTTAATTGAAATGAAACCTTCGGATGAAATATTTGTCATAATTTAGGCTTTAAGAAAACCCGTTTTTGAAAGAAATTGGTCGAAGGAGACAAAAGTTATTGACGAAAAACTGGTTTTTCATGTTCCTCTCGAACAAAATGTCTCAAAATCCCATACAAAATTCAGGCTCGTTGAGCGACCCCTTCCCGTGGTCCGATCTGGCCCAAATTTGGCATGAGATCTTGTACTAGGCCCAGGATCAATTTTAGCCTGCAGCGTATAACATTTCACAGGTTTTAAATTTCCCATACAAATTTGGGGCAGTCTAATGGGTATCGGTAAAACTTAAATCAAAGCACTCAATGTTGACCATAAACATTTCTTAGCTTAGCTGGGGCTCCATTATGGGTTTCACTAACACGGACATCTATGTGAAGGCATCCAATTGCGGGCTTCGTGTTTTTGCAGTTGTTTTGTTCCCATTTCCCGTGAAGCACGTTTTACTTCCTTCGGCGATTCTCGATGACAGTAACATGACAGGAATAATACATTAACTTATATGTAGAGCGAAAATCTCATTCCTAACTAAATAACTTATCCGGCACAACTGTGATTGATGTTTACTCTTAGGCTCGAACTCACGAACATCGGCTCAGGAAGAAACTGACTTGCTAACTGAGCTATATCACAAGCACTATAATTTACAATAATGTACAATATTTACAATGTTTTCATCCAACTGGCTCAAAAATAAAATATTTTTATTGTAACCATGAATGGTTACAATTTTCAGGTTTTTAAATATCCTATAAGAACAAAATTATAACTTATTCCGATCGGAAACTTTTTCGGTTATTCGAAACTAAACAGTTCAACTGGCGTTAACTCCCACAATACCATAAATTTATCTGTGTTCGCCAAACTATATAACAGTAGTGCATTCGTGAATGTCAATCTAGCGTGGCTTGGCTCAAACCAGATAGCCGACTAGGCGCTAGCAAATTTTACCAATATACGTAGAAGGTAGCTCTGAAGGTTGAGTGTCATTCAAGCGCCATAGAGGGCAGTCGACAGCAACAAAAACCTGACGATTCGGTGCCGTTATTGTTGTGTTGCTGCAGTTCGAACCGATATTTGCAGCCCCTACCACCCCCGCGGAAAACGAAAAAGTGGCGATATGAGGAAAACTCACCTTGTCTGCTGCTGTCGTGCAACGTCACGCACCCGACCTTCACGGTTGCTATTGCTGTTCTTCTGTGGCGGCGGCTGATTGCTGAGGGTGGTGCTAGAGCTGCCTTCGGTTCCACCCCCTGCTCCGCGTTGCATCTTTCGGCAGCTTCCCACGGCCCCAACCTCACTTTTAAAGTAAATATTTTGAGTTTTATCACGCTCTTTTTCAGGATACACGCACGCACTCACGCACTACACTATAGTGTGATTTGCCAGAAGCAATAATTTCTTACTTTTTTCGCTACACGCACCCGATTTTTTTTCTACTTCTTTGCGTCGCCGCACTCTCTCCGCTCTTTCGATTTCTTCACACCACCACCGCGGGAGATGTAACTAAAATACCCTTGAAACGTGTAGTCAACGGGAAGATAAGCTGAAAATCGAACGTGCTGGTGCAGATATTCTCCAGCTACCATCCGAAAAAAAAGAAAACGATATCTGTGTCACTGCTCCGCGGGATGTTTTTGCCCGATTTCCTGGATTCGTTACTTTTTAGGGGTGGGTGGGTGATTGTGTAAGTCGAAACTTTCTTCACTCAACAATAATGGGTTTTGCTCTTCTATTTTCAACAAACGCGGCGCTGCTGCTACAGTAGA
>NC_073693.1:341587828-341622473 GCF_029784155.1 Uranotaenia lowii
CAAAAAGTCGAAAGTACGAAATGTCAACCATTTTTTAGAATCGATATTTGCGTGCAGAATTATAATCTTACGTAAAAAAGTTTCATTTGTTTGTTTCAGTTTTTGGTGTGTTTAAAATTTCTATTATCAGAATGACAATCTGGAAGAAATAGGTTCCAATATATTGCATTGGTTAACATAAATATGTTTATTAACCGAGCAAACAAATCGTTTGTTCAATTTTTTAAAATGAAATCATGATAGATCTGTTTCCATTGAAGTTAACATACGATAGTGAATGTTCATATTTTTTTTATTCCACTCCCATAAAAGGAGGAGAGACATTTTAAAAACCATTATGACCGAGGCAAGAAGCAAGCTAAAGCTAAAACTCTAGTAAGCGAACGATTCTTTGAATCATACCTACATATTTAAAATGTCGCCCTTAGGAATTTTCTAGCAATCGTTTGCGTACACCCGGATAGCAAAATAAGACAAACTATCGCTCACTCCAGCCAGCCTGATAGAAATAAATTGCATCTCACTCGTTCGTTTGGGGACTATAGCCAATGAAAGCGAACAACAAATTTACAAGCTGGGTGAAATAAGGGCTGCATCCCACTCGCACTCATGCAAAATCATCACCCAAACTCGGCAGCGCTTCCTTCGCATATTCCTTTCCTACGTAAAACAAACGTCGTCACCTCTGCTGATTCACAGTGATCCATAATTAAAACAAAATTGGTCAAAATATTATTTTTGATTTCACATGAAATTGAAAACAATAAAATTTAGCTCTTAATAACATAATTTTTCAACATTGTAATGCAACTACATTTTTTTAATAAACATAATATTTAGAATGTCATAACTTGAACTTTGTAACCACTCCTTTCAAAGCGACACATAAACAGCAAATGTTCATCTCCAGCACAAATAAAATGAAATCAAAATACGTTGGACCTTATTTCCATTTGTAGATTTCTTTTTTGGGTCTGGATAAAGTTACTTCAACGTTGAGATCCAAGATATCGATTCGGATCCGAATCCTGTTGATTTCGTGCTCAGAAGTTGAGAGGAAAAGTTCTAGAAATTTACCAAAAAAAAAAGGCAGCTAAACTTTTAGTATTATAATTCCAACTAAGATGCCAAATATGCTTTTGAGATAAATAAATTGATCATAGTCCAAAATACATTTATGGTATTTTTAAATTATTTCAATTCAATCATTCTTTTTACTTTCGACCGGTTTTAAATTTCCAGACCACTGTGCACTAACGGCCGACGATTCGGCTGCCGGCTGCCGGCTACCGTCTGCCTGCTGATTTCGTTCTCACACATACATACAAACCTCAATTAGTGAATTTCATGCCAAGATTAGGCGAAAAAAATGTTTATATTTTCTTCAATTTTAGATCAAATATGTACGTTGTTTGGAGTAGGTTATAATTTTATATTTTTTGCCACGTTTTGCTGTAACCAACGGTATTTTTTAGTGATTTTTTTCATAGGGAAGTGTGTTTTTTAAATCGATCCGAAGGTGGCAGATGCACTAGCAAGGTAGGTTCATTACAGATTTTTTCCGAAAATCGTAATTTTACTTCCAGTTCGTCATGTGAAAAAAAAATTATTACGCAGTTATTTGGATTCAATTGCGGACAAATGCTATGCAGAATGTAGACAAATTCGATTTTCTTTTATGTTTGATTTATTTTATATTTTTAGGCATATGTTTGACATACAAATTACCAAAATGCATTTTGGCATGCCAAGATAAGGAGCATGCCAAGTTAAGGCTCACTTACCCTAATACTTTTTGCCACCTCATTGTATGGAACTGCCCCATAGTGCATTAATCCAAGATGACGGCTTCCGCTTTTATTTCAAAGCTGTAAATTACTGAAAATCTCAAGAAACACCCTCAATATGGGTATAAGGTGAAAGGGCTAAATTCGATTTCTGAATTTCAAATTCAAAAATCAACTAGTAGTAGTCGAATTTTGATATCTGAAGCCATCTTGAAATCCAAGATGGCGGCTTCCGATTAACTTCAAAAACGCTATAAATAAATCATTGAATATCGCATGCAACCTCCAAAATATGGGTAATAATTAAATGGGAAGCTAGAAGAAGTCGATTTTCACTATCTGACGCCATCTTGAAATTGAAATTTAACTCTAAAATGCTGTTTTTGGCAACATTCGATTTCGGCAACAACGGTTTTCAGAAACATCATTACCTTATAGTTTTCGCTATAATAAGACGAATGCAATTTAGAGAAAAACCAATATAAATATGTTTTTACGTTCTCTATCTAATATATAAAGATGAGTTGGACTATATATGTTTGTTTGTTTGTATGCACCTTATACAAATCCAAACCGCTGAACCGATCTGCCTGAAATTTGGTACAGAGATGTAGTTGAACCAGGGTAAGGTTTTAGTAATAGTTCTGAGCCCCTCCCACCTAAGAAAAGGGACCCTCCCATACAACTTTCGTTTTTTCTCCCACGAACCAAAAGTCATGGCACCATTTTGTCGACCGATTTTCGTTTCCTTTGGCGGGGTTGTTTTCACCACCCCCATAGCCCCATAGGCTGGGCGTTAGAAACAAACATCCAGAGTTCACGTGTACTGGATAGCAAATCAAAGCTTGCTGAGCATTCAAAATTTGAAAGGGAAAATTTTGGCGGGTGTTTTTTGTCATTCTACTTCAAAGCACGTGAAACCGGTACGATATATTTGGATGCAATAGTATGCCTACATTTTGAATTGAAAAATCTAACTAGCCTGTTAGGAATATAGATATTGTCAAAAATTGTACATAGTGTATATCAAAGTCCTTACCGCCGCTGGGGGGCTTTGAGGGTCTACAAAAACATACAGTGAACTGAACAGTGAACAATGAATTGACTTTTTCACCTGTACTATTTGGACTGAGTGTTGAAAAACTTATGAACCGATTTTCATAAATTCCAGCTTTGAAGAGCCAACCATTTTAATATTTGTGGGATTTTTCATAGAGAAAGAAAAATTTATTAGATCTCACCCTCTCCCACCCTCCCACTCAGCCTCTTAGATAGCCTTCGAGGAATTCAAACGGGGGTTTAGAAAATTTATTAAGAAATTAAATCTAAGGTTTAGAGTTTTTTACAATTCAATTTCATTGGAAAATTTCTAACTTTTGTGTCATTTTTGGTCATCAATGTGACTTGACAACATTGAACATTTTTCACAATAATTAATGGGATGATTGTGTCCAACAATGGAAACATTGTGATATAACTCAAATTAAATCTATTTCATAGCATTATAATGGTAACTTCGGTTCAGAAATAGTTTGTTCTCGATAACTTCAAAAAACTATTAGTGGAACTTTTTACGTTTAAGAACAATTACTCATAAAGCAGTGTGATTTTAAAAGCACACATACAATTGAAAACATGCAAAGTGAGTTTTGAACATAATTCACAAGATTCGAAAGTCTTTTTTGAAAATTTCTAAGTAACCAAAACTTGAATATACTATTATACAGGGAGATCATGTAACTTGAAAAGTCGTGCACCCATGGTGGATATCCAACATACATACAACATACAGATCATGTAACTTGAAAAGTGGAATGATTTCCAAAAGAAGTTTTTATTAAATGGGGGATGTGAAAGTAAAAAACAGTATTATCAGCTGAACATATCAGGTGAATGCTATTCATGCTTCCTTAGAAATGGTGGGTGAAAAAAATGTTTGTTATGATAGGATGAACAAGCATTCTAGGGAAATAGTTTTAAATTTCTTTAAACACAAACAATTTTTTTTTAAATTATGAACACGAGAAAAACAATAAATAATCTCAATCAAAACATAAACAAAGACTAACAAAACTTACATAGCTCACATGGCCTAAAATTGACAAAATTTCTTATATCTAATGATGAATACAAAGCATTCAAAATTTCGAAAAGTCCAACGACTCATTTTGATTTATATTTTATGCGAACCCGAGCAAGGCCGGGTAAAATCAGCTAGTTGGTGATAAAATATAACAGATTTTTTTTTAATTAGTACTCAAAAATGACAAAAAGATGAAAATTTCATAAAATTAAAAAAATAAATACAAACCAAAGACTAAAAATGACAAAAAAAGCCTAAAAATTATGATAGCTTAGATATATGGCAAAAAAATTATAAACAAAACAAGAAAAGTACTAAATGCATCAGAAACATGATAAAAAATGACTAAAATAATCGAAAATCGTCTAAAAATTACGCTGATGATAATAATAATAGTTTTTATGTAGTTATAAATGAAAACAAGTTGAGAAAAAAACCGTTCGATTTTGGCAACTTTCGATTTTTGCAACACAAAAACAACATAAGACCTGAGCTTTACCTGTTACCTGTTACCTAAGACCTGACCTGACCTGTTACTTAAGACCCCGGACATGACACATGAGACAGGAGAAGTAAAACGTTAGAAGTCTTAGTTCTCATACCTGAAGTATAAAGTCCAATTTTTTCAGCCTTTATGTCTCAGGTCTAAAGCCCTATTTCCCACGTCGCATGTTTCAAGTCTCATGTCTCAGGTAGCAATTTAAATGTCTTATGCCCATATTTCATATCCTACAAGCCTCAAGCTTCTGCCAACTTCAAAAATTTAGCGGCGATCGAAATTAGATGACAAAATTTATAATTGTTTTCCATTGAAAAGGACTTTCTGTAAGATACAGTTTTTATTGCGTAAACTTTGTTAAAAAGCCATGTGAAAAAATCCATGCAAAAATACAGGGTAATATTTTTTTTTGTATTTTACAAAAAGTTTTTCCAACAATCAAACAGTGACAACAATTTTGTTCCTCAACCATCACATTTCTTTGCTCGGGCATCCCAACAAACCGAAAGAATTTCAAAAACAAGTGGTCGTTGCAGTTCGCTGTTTTTGGTTTCGCGAGTGGTTACGGTTTTGCGCACACCCAAACTGGCAACGCGCGAGCAGAATATTTATGATTGGACTTTTGAGGTTTTCTGTTGGCCTTTTTGCCGACGACTTCGCCAACTTGCCGTCTCGGTCTCCCCGTCGTCATAAATTTGCCTCGGGGTTGATTTGATGTGGTGCATCACCCCGGGATGCAACCACCAGCAATAAGAACTTTGCTACTCGAAACTCGGTTCGATTTGAATCGTGCTTGGCAATTATTGACAATGAAAAAAAAAACAAGTTTTGCTATTCGTAACGGACTGTTCAAACAACATTTTTTTTTAATGTTTAGACCACAATTTTTAAGATGTTAATTTCAAAATTAACACAAGAAAAAATGTGAATCTGTATTTACCACGAATCTGACTCGTGGTCCACAATAGATACATAGATCAAGCCTATATTGGCCGACTTAAAATCGGTTTGAATCCAAATTTTTTTTGTGGATGTTTTTCAGTATCACGATTGAGTCGGTGAACAAACGCCAGTGCTTTTCATGCCGAACATTTCGCGTAGGGTACAACTAACACGATTTTTTTGGAATGTCTTAACAATCTCACTCAGCCACCTCGCATAATTTCATTCGTCGATCTACACCTACGAAATCGTAATTTTCTGTTTTTTTACGGTCGCCAAATAAAGCAAAGAATTATTTTTCTGGTACTTCTTTTTTGGTTTCGCTTAACGATTTTTCTTCCAAAACCGGCCGAAATTCGCAATTTTACACTTCATTTCTGCGGTACAATACAGTGTTTCTTGAAGTATGGATCGAGAAAGCCTCTATTGATAAAATATTGGCCTCTCAAAATTGAGTTTTCTTTTATATTTTGTCTTCTAAAAATGGCTCAATTACTTTCCCGTTATGTTTAAAAATACACCAACTAAAAAAATAGCACATTCACGAGAACTTTGTAATTAAACATCCTGAACTCTAGCTTGAGAAAATGTAAGTTCGGAAACATCAAAAGAAAGTTCAGAAATAAAAAAGAATGAAGAAGAATAAGTAAACATATACCGATTTTTTTGTTTATTCTCGGTTGACATTTTGAAAACCTTAGAAGCTGCAACAAAATAGTCTTCCTGGCCATCCAATTTACACTTAATCGACACCTTCCCCCGATCGTCTCGAAAACTAACAGTGTGGAGCATTGTTTAAAGAAAAAAAAAGTGCATTTTTGCAATTCCTTATGCAAACGTCAAAATGCAACTTCTTCATAAACTCTCTTCTAAACAGTCGACGCGGCGACGAGTAATCAGTTATGCAAGCAACGCACCGTCGTCGTCGTCGTTATGATTTCCGTTTGCGACTTCTTTGCATATCGAATTTGCATGAGCTCGGCAAACCAACTTCTCTGATTAAGTGCTGTTCTCATGGTTCTTCTGGAATCATCAGACAACTATAACGAGTATAAAGGTAGCAGAGCAGGTGAAAGACACCAGACAGCAGACGGTATCCATAATGGAAATTCGCCGAGGATTATATTCAGTGTTCCCGGGAACTAAGTAGATATGGAAATCTTTCCGATTCGGAAAACTGAAACTGTTGGACACTCCACATTCGTTCAAAGTTTCAGGGTTTCGATTCTTTTTTAATCTTCAGATGAGTCATATAACAATCACACATCCCTTTTTTATTCAAGCAAATAGAGAAAAGATAATGTCGAAGATCTTATGATCCCTTGAAGGAGAATCAAAAAAAATTCTAAGGGAATCTAATCTTTCGTTTAAAAAAAAAATTCGTGCATCAAATCGAATCAACAACTATTGCAGAAAAGCAAACAAAATGCGTGCGTAAACTTTTGCCTTCTGCTTAAAACCCCAGATAACAGCAGCAATCGTTGAACGGTAAAATGTGTTTCCATTGTGCCATAGAATGTTAAAAAGCTGTTATCTTATCACCTTTGAATTTGTATCATCAAAAGTGAAAACTGCGACACAAAAGTGCTGTTCGTATTAGATTTGTGTTACTTGCTGGTCACCAACAGGGTTTTTCCTGCAGCAAGGTTTTGATTGTTGTATGTTGATTTTGACTGTAAAAAATGGTTGATAACGGTTTCCTTATGTTAATATTTAATGAGCTACTTCCTTTAGACGAAAGTGAGATAATACGCTTTTCGGTCCAAAGAAATTGTACTCATTCGATAGATTTTGAAAAAAAAGAGATAAAACGGTTCTCAACTGTAGTTCGGATTCATAATTCTAATTTCTGATTTGAATCGATGCTTTACATTTTCTGGTTCTTGATATTGATCATTTTGTATCCCAAATTTTTATTTTAAGTGTATATTAGACTGCCCCAATCTTGTATGGAAAATTCAAAACCTGTGAAATGTTATGCGCTGCAGACTAAAATTGATCCTAGGCCTAGTACAAGATCTCATGCATAATTTGGGCCAGATCGGATCATGGGAAGGGGTCGCTCAACGAGCCTACAGTTTGTATGGGATTTTGAGACATTTTGTTTGGGAGAATTATGAAAAACCAGTTTTTCATCAATAACTTTAGTTCCCGCCGGCCGATTTCTTTTGAAAACGGTTTTTCTTAAAGCCTAAATCATGAAAAATGTTTCATCCAAAGACTGCATATCGATAAGAGTTAAGATAAAAAAGTTATTAGGCTTCAAAAATGGGCTAACTTTTTTAACGGTGGTATTCATCACGGTTTATGCTGCGACGAAATGTTCGACCGCCCCGACTCATTAACAATGATGAATACCATCCTTAAAAAAGTTAGCCCATTTTTGAAGCCTAATAACTTTTTTATCTTAACTCATATCGATATGCAGTCTTTGAATGAAATATTTTCCATAATTTAAGCTTTGAGAAAAACCGTTTTCGAAAGAAATCGGCAGACGGGAACCAAAGTTATTGATGAAAAAATGGTTTTTCATAATTCTCTCGAATAAAATGCCTCAAATCCCATACAAACTTCAGGCTCGTTGAGCGACCCCTTCCCATGATCCGATCTGGCCCAAATTTGGCATGAGATCTTGTACTAGGCCTTAGATCGATTTTAGCCTGCAGTCGGGTCATTTGGGGCACTCTAACGGACACCCTAAAATAGAATAGCAATAAAAAGTCAGATATTGCTATTTTCATCGCAATTTTCGTGCAGAATGGTTGTTTGCTATCGCATTACGTATGGATTTTAGTAAATTTTCTTTATCAAGACTGTTTTTATAGCAATCTTAAACATGCTTGCGAATAACACTTTTTAAAAATGATCGGGTAAAACGGACACTGGGTAGAAAAACTAGAAAAGGTACATTTTGCCGGAAAAATTTCTGTAAAAGTACATACTTTTGTGAGTTAAGTATTTGAGAACGTTTTTAAACCAACAAAGAACCAACTGGTCCTAGTCTGGTAGCGATACAGTGTTTTTCCATTCCGTATTTTGTAGGCGCTATCTTCACCGGAGATCCAGTTTTTACAATTTTTATGGCCTGTTTGAGATGCTGAGTGCTTTTCTATTAACAATTGCTCTTGCCAAGGTCTTTTGAAGACATATGGAGGATCAAACCGATGAAGAATGTGAAATACCTGGAGAAACTTATGTGTCCTTTTCACCCGACTTTCAGGTGTCCGTCTTACCCGCCTTGGCAACTTTTTGGTCAAAACGTTTTTTGCTCAAGCCCTCTGAACGAAATTCGCTGATTTTCCGCTGGTTAGGGAGAAGCCTAATAAACTCCTTTAAAATAGGGGAAATTTCCGAAAATGTTTGCGAGTTATGAACTTTTTTTAGGAGAAAAAATCATATCAAATAATGGACCCTCAAAGTTTTGGTTTGTTTTGTTTACTCTTATGAGACCTTGCTTGATGTAAATAAACAAAGGGTTTCGAAAGTGTTCATGCTCTAAGGCGAACTTATTCTTATCATTAGATTTGACCCTAACGTAGTTGTTTTCGAAATATTGAAAGTGTCCGTCTTATCCGACTTTCCCCTATGTGATAATAATGCTTCTGATACTCGCTTATTTTCACCATCTTTAATTTCTTCTTTAATTCTCTATCCGTCTGTAAATTGCAAATATTCTTACTAAAAAGGATATCACTTTTTACCGATAAGTCCAAAAACCAATTTTACAAATTAGGGTTGCTATCAACTCTTTTAAAAATTCCAAAGTTTTCCCGGTTTTCCCCCGGTTTTTTCCCGGTTGATAATGATGATTTTCTCAGTAGTAATTATTCTCGTTTTTAATGATAAATAAAAAAAAAAATCAACGTAAAGCCTTCAGATTTTTAACAATTGTTTTCCAAAACTTGTTAACCGATAAGAAATCATGACAAATACTTGACGTTTTTTAACACGTAGTCTTTTCGTATCAAATTCACAGGTTTTCATAAATTTTGGCAACGAATTTCATTCTTGTCATTCACTAATCTCGTTTTGCCAAAGCTCGAAAAAAGTCAGCAAGAAGATGTAGTTTCCATAGATTTCTTTAAAACCTTCGACCGAGACACCTGATAGAGAAACTTAGACCCTTGGGACTTCTTGAATGGATTATTAAGTGGTTTGAATCGTACCCAAAATCCCGCTTAACTAACGTCCGAGTTGACTCCGTCTGCTCTGTTAACTTCGTGATACCTTCTGGTGTTCCCCAAGGTAGTCATCTTGGGCTACTAATATTCATAATGTTCGTGAAGGATTTGTGCTATCAGCTGACCTCACAAAAGCTTTTTAACGCAGAAGATTTCAAGCTTTTTTGTCAAATCACACTGCTTGACTGTATCTTACTGCAGCATGATCTTGATGCTGTTATAAGATGGTGCATACTGAATGGAATGTTGGTGAATGAATGATTTTTGCATAATTATATTCCAACATAAGGAAACGTTAAGCAAAAGTTTAAAGTAGGAAGAATGAAAAACAAAATACTTGCTTCAGCAACAAAATTGAAAAACAAAATCTTTTTCTGATGAAAAAGAGAGTCCTTCCGTCAGAAAAATGTAACTCTGCTTAGAAACGTCTCACGCTGCCAAAATATTTTCTTATTGCATAAAATAATTTTATGAAATAAGTATATCGAACACTGAATCATTTTAAGTCAAAAACTAAAACTGGTTGTCAGCAAAAAGATAATATAAAAGGTTTTATAGGCAACACAATAAGGACCGCAAAGATATCTACTCCGAGAAACACTGAAATTCGACATGCTATATATGTATTTATATATCACTAGCTGACCCGGTGTGCTTTGCTACCCCTTTCAAAATCGAATAATATTTTCAGATTTTTTTCAAATTTTTATTGTTTTGTTGGCATCTTTTTAAGTCAAACTATAACATAATTCATAAACAACCGCTCAAAAATGAGAGCTGCAGCAGAAGTTTCGGATTGCAACACAAAAATAACTTAAAATAATATTCTGAATCTAGATCTATAAATTTGGGTTAAAGATCTGATAATTTTCATCTGTTTGTTTAAGCTTCGCCCTGAAAAAGGAGTATCACTAATTAATCGAACGCAAACAATCTAACTTATAAAATATGTTTGTTTTTGGTTGATGTGTTCTGGATTTATGCTAAAAAACTGATAAGAGAGCCCCCCCCGTCTTTCCCTTCACCCCCTGTTGAATGGAGGTTCTGATCTTTATAATACCATTTTTTTTCGTTCCCAAAATTCCTATTATATCAAATATAGTTTCATTGGTTGATAAGTTTTAAAGCTTTACAACAAAATTTCTATGGAACCTCCTACTTTCTTCCCCTCTCTACACTGTAAAGCGTAAGGGTCTATTACAATCGTAGAAACATATCTCGTAACCAAGTACCTTTCCATGCCATATTTATTCAATTTGTTACCTTCGTTAGCATAAATTGAGAACTTATGCTAACAAAATTGTATTGAGCTCACCTCCCTCCTCCTATGTACCTACTCACTGAAAGGAGGATGGTGTGTTAGATAATCATAGAATCATACCAAAAAGATTTTCCATGTTCAGTATTGTTCATTTCAAGGATTTTGTAAAAAAAAGTTAAATGTAAGCCTTCCTTTTCCATTACTGTATTCCCAATTCTATCATCCCACTGCAAGAAAGGAATTGTTTGACATAAAAAATATGCCAAATATGGTTCAATTTGCTCGATCAGCTCTCTAGTTATACTAAAAATTGTAACGGATACCTCTTTTTCCCCTTTTCATCCACCTTTTTGAAGGATTAAGGGATACCAAATATTCATAGAAGCATTTCTCGTACCCAAATATCGTTTCATGCCAAATTTGGTTCCATTTGCTGTTGTAGTTCTTGAGTTATGCAATAAAAATTGTATGAAACTTCCCTCCCTCTTTGCTTTCTCCCCGCTGGAAGAAGTAAGGGGTCTCAAACAATCATCAGAACATGTCACGTTCCCAAATATCCGCCCATACCAAATTTGGTTCCATTTGCTTGATTAGTTTTGAGTTATGTAAAAAATTAAAAAAGGGCCCCTTCCCCTTTATACGTTCCTACTGCAAAGAGGGAGGGGTCTCAAATAATCATAGAAATATTTTCATATCCAAATACCTTCCCTTGCCAAATTTTGTTCCATTTGCTTTATTACACTAGTTTACAGCATTTTTGAACTCAGTAAACTGAAGGTCATTTCCAATGTAAAATCGGGCGCTGAATCCGAAAATGAAATTCAAAAAAATCTCAGTAGAACCGTTTTTGAGTTATGCTCCAAATATGAAATTTCGGAAAAATTTAAAAATTTCTTGTACTTAGATTGAAATATCTCGGACGGCATAACAGTAATTTGAAATCAATTTTTTGCATATTAAAGGTGAATAAATTTTCTATCGATCATCTGAACAGTGTTTTTGCGTTTGACCAACAGTTTTGTTGATATTAGTGACTTTATGAGGAAAAAAATTATAAAAAACTAATTTTTTTAGAGAAAATTTTGTTTCAAATAAAGTTTTTGACTCGATGGTAGCATTTAAAAAATCTGATTTTCTTTTGCGCTTAAATGTCAATTTAAAACATAGATTTCAAGTGGTTATTTATCAAAATCGGTTGAAAATTGAAGAAGTTATGGCTACTTTACCATAATAGTATTTTTTGTAGTTTTTCATAATTTAACGAACCGCAGAACACTTATCATAGTATAGGAAGAATGAAACATGATAAATCTCACTCGCACCAAGTCAAAATTATTTATTAGCTTACCAGAAGGTCACATGCCAAGTTTCAGGAAGATCTGACCATACGGAGGGGTTGCTTGAGACTCAAACGTGAATAAAATTTTGAGGTATTTTGCCCGGAAGGAACGAAAAATACTGGTTTTTCATCAATTACTATTTTCATCACTAGCTGATTGTTATTTATGGTTGATTTTCTTAAAGCCTGAAATGAGACAAATATTTCACCCGAAGACTGTAACTCGATTGGATTTGAAACAGAAAAGTTATTGAGGTTCAAAGATTGTATTTTGGTCGAAAATTGTCGTATAAAACGCAATGCGTAAAAAGTACTCATTGCGTGTTGGACTAAATTTACGGCCTTTGAACCGCAATAACTTTTCTGTTTCAAATCCAATCGAGTTACAGTCTTCGGGTGAAATATTTGTCTCATTTTAGGCTTTAATAAAATCAACCATAAAAAACAATCAGCTAGTGATGAAAAAAGTAATTGATGAAAAACCAGTATTTTTGTTCCTTCCGGGCAAAATACCTCAAAATTTTATTCACGTTTGAGACTCAAGCAACCCCTCCGTATGGTCAGATTTTTCTGAAACTTGGCATGTGACCTTTTGGTAAGCTAATAAATAATTTTGACTTGGAGCGAGTGAGATTTATCATGTTTCATTCTTCCTATACTATGATAAGTGTACTGCGGTTTGTTAAATTATTTAAAACTTCAAAAATTACAGTTATGGTAAAGTAGCCATAACTTCTTCAATTTTCAACCTATTTTGATAAATAACCACTTGAAATCTATGTTTTAAATTGACATTTAAGCGCAAAAGAAAATCAGATTTTTTAAATGCTACCATCGAGTCAAAAACTTTATTTGAAACAAAATTTTCTCTAAAAAAATTAGTTTTTTATAATTTTTTTCCTCATAAAGTCACTAATATCAACAAAACTGTTGGTCAAACGCAAAAACACTGTTCAGATGATCGATAGAAAATTTATTCACCTTTAATATGCAAAAAAGAGATTTCAAATTACTGTTATGACGTCCGAGATATTTCAATCTAAGTACAAGAACTTTTTTAATTTTTCCGAAATTTCGAATTTGGAGCATAACTCAAAAACGGTTCTACTGAGATTTTTTTGAATTTCATTTTCGGATTCAGCGCCCGATTTTACATTAAAAATGTTGGTCAGTTAATCAAGTTCACGATTTTTTTAAAATTTTGTAAACTAGTGTTATTATTAATATGAAAGAGGCCCCTCTCCCTTTCAACTGCAAAGAGGGAGGGTTCTCAAATAATCATTGAAATATTTTTCGTATCAAAATACCTTCCCATGCCAAATTTGGTTCCAATATCTTGATTAGTTTTCGAGTTATATGAAAAATTGTAAGGTAGGGGGGGGGGTACCTAATATTCATTGAAATATTTCCGGCTCCCAAATACCACCCCATGCCAAATTTCATACCATTTGCTTGATTATTTCTCGAGTTATTTATGCAAAAAATTGTCTTTTGTTTGAAAGGCCCCTCCCCCCCTTCCTGTTAGGGGGAGGGGTCTCAAACCATAATAGAAACCTTTCCTGGCCTCCAACACCCCTACTTGCCAAGTTTCACGCAAATCGGTTCAGTAGTTTCCGAGTCTATAGGGAACAGACAGACAGACAGACAGACAGACAGACAGAAATTCATTTTTATATATATAGATAAACCACTGGATCAAACTGTACAAAATTGGTATCAATGAGTTAGCTTTGTGTTTAGTTTTGTCGATTCTAGTTTCATAATTAATTTAATTACTTTTGAGTTATGCATGTAAGTGTAGCACACTTGCGGAGAACGAATAAAAAGAGATATCTCGTATTTGGTCCGCAATAAGTTGAAAAAGCGATTTAACCTTCGTTTTTTACTAGCGCAGGAAATTTAAATAAGCGTTTATGAGTTAAATCTATACGAGATTTTCTAAAACTACTTTTACATTTGGAAAATTTTGTTTATATTCCGTGAACAACTTTTCAAACATGACAATTTTCCCGGTGAGGTGCCGAAATGCCCGTTTTTTCCCGGTTTCCAGGTGACGCGATGAAATTCCTAAGTTTTTCCAGGTATTTCAGGTTTTCCCGGTTTGCTAACAACCCTGAAAATTAAAAATAAAGTTTCCAGCATAAGAAGCTCGTCAACGACAATCCGTATAAACCGCTTGAATATGAGGAACATCTTCATATTTTATATGATTTTCTAGATTTTGTCACTGAATTATTCACTTATCTGGTCTACAAAAACAGTTTAAAATATAAAATCAGCATGGGTATCGGTCAAACTTTTTTCAAAACACTCAATGCTGAACATAAAAATCTAATCTTAGCTTAGGCTCTGTTATGGATTTCACTAACACGGACATCTATTTAAAGGCATTCAATTGCGAATGGAAAAATGTCACGTTGGGTGTGTAAGCCTGCATTTGTCATTCAACCTTGGACCGAAACGTCCTAAAAAATCCGAGAATTTTACGAGCTTCGTGTTTTTTCAGTTCTTCTGGTTATCTCATCGCCATGTTCCCAGTTCTCGTGAAGCACGTTTTACTTCCATCGGCGATTCTCGTTGACAGCAACATGACAGGAATAAAACAGGAACTTGACATATCCATACGCAAATTCCCGCACCTTGGCCATTACCCCGGCCATAAGATTCTGCACAACCTGTGAATCAAACGTTTTTGCATGTAAACCCATATTTTTTTCAGTTCTTCGACTGTCTTCACTACCTTAGGTCGTTTAAGAAGGTGCTGTTTCCTAATCGCCCAGTACTTCTCGATGGGGCGGAGCTCCGCATTCGGCACCAAATTGACCTTATTGTCCGCCCTTGGAGTAGTGCCATAAGGCCAAATCCGGCCAGAAGATTGTTGGGACGTTGTGGGCCTTCAGGAGAGGAAGCAGCTGCTTCTGGAGGCACTCTTTCATGTACACCTGTCCGTTCATCGTGTGCTGGGTCACGAAAGATGCACTCCGTTTCCCGCACGTGCAGATGGCTTGCAAAACCAAGAATTTATTCGCAAATTTGGACATCTTCTGAGTGCGGATATTGGTCCGGAACGCTCAACTTATCCTTGGCCGTGAAAAACAGGTTACCGGGGATCTGTTTGAAGTCGGCCTTCACATATGTTTCGTCGTCCATGATGCAACATTCAACTTTCGTCAGCATGTCCAGATACAGCTTCCTGGCACGGGTTTTGGCGGACTTGTTCGCGATTAGGGGCTTTTTGTACCTTGAACGTTCGAAGCTCAGCCTTAATTTTGGCCTTCTGGACAAAACATGGGTCAAACAGCTTCTTAGTCACATCCGGTTGGGTTGGGTTCCGGTTGAAGGCCCCAACTACTCGGTTGTGATTTTTGGTGTTGTACGCAATACTTCCGATCGGTGGTCAATCGTTCCTCGAACCGCTTGATCATTCGCGACACCGTTCAATTCGCGATGCCCAACGTTTTAGCAATGGAACGATGCGAGAGATCCTTGTTCTCGTGATAACAAACAATGCACTATCAACTAAATCCACCCAAATTTTCATTAAATTCTACCCAACGGTTAAAAAGTTAGAGCAATTTCATAATGGACACTCTTTTCCGAGCGGATACAATTTTTTAATGTAATTATGAATGGTTACAGTTTTCAGATATTTTAACATCCTGTACAAAATTTTAGCTTATTTTGATCGGAAACTTTTTCTGTTATTCGAAACTAAACGGTTCAACTGGCGTTAACTCCCACCACAATACCTTAACTTTATCTGTGTTCGCCGAACTATATAACAGTAGTGCATTCGTGAATGTCAATCTAGCGTGGCTTTGCTCAAACCTGGTAGCCGACTAGGCGCTAGCAAATTTTACCAATATACGTAGAAGGTAGCTCTGAAGGTTGAGTGTCATTCAAGCGCCACAGAGGGCAGTCGACAGCAACAAAAACCTAACGATTCGGTGCCGTTATTATTGTTGTGTTGCTGCAGTTCGAACCGATATTTGCAACCCTACCACCCCCGCGGAAAACGAAAAAGTGGCGATATGAGGAAAACTCACCTTGTCTGCTGCTGTCGTGCAACGTCACGCACCCGACCTTCACGGTTGCTATTGCTGTTCTTCTGTGGCGGCGGCTGATTGCTGAGGGTGGTGCTAGAGCTGCCTTCGGTTCCACCCCCTGCTCCGCGTTGCATCTTTCGGCAGCTTCCCACGGCCCAACCTCGCTTTTAAAGTAAATATTTTGAGTTTTATCACGCTCTTTTTTAGGATACACGCACGCACTCACGCACTACACTATAGTGTGATTTGCCAGAAGTAAATGTAAGAAGTAAAAATTTCTTACTTTTTTCGCTACACGCACCCGATTTTTTTCTACTTCTTTGCGTCGCCGCACTCTCTCCGCTCTTTCGATTTCTTCACACTATCACCGCGGGAGATGTAACTAAAATACCCTTGAAACGTGTAGTCAACGGGAAGATAGGCTGAAAATCGAACGTGCTGGAGCAGATATTCTCCAGCTACCATCCGAAAAAAAGAAAACGATATCTAAGTCACTGCTCCGCGGGATGTTTTTGCACGATTTCCTGGATTCGTTACTTTTTAGGGGTGGGTGGGTGATTGTGTAAGCCGAAACTTTCTTCACTCAACAATAATGGGTTTTGCTCTTCTATTTTCAACAAACGCGGCGCTGCTGCTACAGTAGGACGTCGACTCACTTTGTTTTTTTTCTGTTTGTCGAATCTGCACTAGCAAAAATATATCACCCTCTGACGATGACGGTTACAAATACATGGACAGCCGAAGCAACCGCTGCTGTCACGGGGAATATCTTTCGGGGTAGCAGCTTCTTCTATTAGACGGTCCCAAAACGGCGCACTCTCTCTCTTTTGCTCGAAGGACCCGACTCTATTGGCTGTAGAGAATGTGTCGAAGGATATCCAACTCTTCCTTGAAGCGGAGTTGGTGGGGTCGTCCCTATGTTGTGCTGCTGCTGTTATAATCACTCGATTGTCGCCACTCTGCCGCGACGGACATTGCTTGTTAGTGTGTGAGTCTGTCCTCTCTTCTTGTTCTATGATAGCTGACCAAGGAGGAGTTCACCTGTCTTCTTGCTTGCGTCACGACGTCGTTCTACACAAACAACTACACCGGAGCAGTGTTTTTCAGTGACGCAAAGCAAGAAAATGAATGGCTGTTTTCACACGCAAGCACACACACACACACCCTTGGAAAAGGTTTTTGGAGAACGTGTGTGTGCTCCTGAATCACCGCGTGATTCCAAATCTTTCATTCATCGAAGGGGTCCCGTAATCCTATCGTGGGATGCACCCGAATCGAGTGACTGGTCGCACTCACACGACGACTTCCCAAACTAAACTATCTCTATACACTCTAGGGGGGCACTAGGGGAGGTCTAGCTGCGATCAACGGGAACTTGCTTTCACTGGGTCATCATCATCCACTAGGGGTTCATCAACATCCCAGAGACCTCCACCGGTAGTGTCTTTTTCTAACGTTGCTCAACAAATTTACTTGCCTCACAAACGATGCGCAGAACAACTAGGCTGCCTGCCTGCCTTATACATCACTCTGGAGCGGAATCTTTTTTCAGTGATTGTTCGCGTATTTATTCTAAAATGAAGATACAACACTCGAGCTTCGGGCTTCGGGGGGTATGCGTGCTGTCAAATGTTTCGAAATTTATTATCCATCATTTTTCTCGAGTGACCCATCTCTTTGGGTGGACTTTCTATGGAGCAAAACCACTTCGGGAAAAAACCTACCACCGAGCTAAATATAAACCTTCAACCCTCGAGCATAACCACGTACGTCGACAGATCGATTTTAATTTAATTTTTACCACCGACTCACACTTTGCACATGTTTTTCCACCTACCCATATCAGACTATTTTATTTTTCCTCATCATCACTGCTGCTACTATTTAGCTAAAAGCACAGAGCACAGTTTTGCACAATATATTCCATTAACCTCGACTCCGACGAACGACCGTCTTCTGTCAGTGAGCGAACGATCTGACTCTCCTCTTTAGAGTCTGACTGACTGTGGGCTATCTGGCGCTGGCTAGCTAGGCTGCTGGTGCTTGTGAGTTCGTTCCGCGTTCCGTTCCAATCCGTTCCTTGGAATGGAACCAGCAGATTCAACAGACACACCGAAAGGTCTTATATCGCGGAACACTCGGCCCAAACTCTCCTACCAGCAGTATTAGCACAAGAGCATATCGCGTATCTCTGTTCGATCGTATTATAGATACATTACATTCCCTGATGGTTGTTGTTGTAGATGTGTAGCAGCGAACTGACTACTGACATCGGTCCGTGTGTCTTCTTTGCTCTCTCTCTGGATCCCACCAACGATTATGATGGTTGTTCGTTCAGGGTGGCGGCGCTAGTGTGCAATGGTAGCAAATTAGCATTTTCACCAAAACCACTTTCCCCCACAAGACGCTTGCAAAAACGACCGGGTACCTGTAAAGAGACACAAAAGAAACGCAACCATTAGTTAACCATTCACTTAACTGTAACACTTCACCCCGAAAACCCCAATCCAACAATGAAAAACGTCCCAAAACCCCGAGGACCTACCAGCGGGTCTCGAAAAAAGGCTGCACCCACAGAGCAATGGACGACGACGATGATGATTATGTTCCAAATCCACCAATCCACTCAACTCCAAGAGAGAGGAGAAAAAAAAATCCAACTTCTGTCAAAAAACCTCGGAACCATAAAAAGAAAAAAGACCTAAACACCCAAACTGACAGCTTGTAGCTTACACAAACACACCGAGAAAAACGAGAACTGTCAAAAACCGATACCCACCAGCGACGAATGAACGAAACACAGAGAGGAAAAACCGAAGGAAAATGAACCGAATCTACCCTACAACTACCACAGAAAACAAACAACACCCACTGCTGCGAGCAAGAAGCGATTTTATTATCGGAAAATGAAAACAGCACCAGTGACATCTCGTTGCAGCAGCGGCGAGTTACGCATTTTTTTCTCGGTGCCTTCCATAATACACAAACGGAGCGGCACCCGTGTTTTGGTGTAAGTGTGCTTAAAAAAACACACAAGTTGCTCAAAACTCGATCAAAATGTAAATACACAATCACAAAGGCGAATGGTTTCTCGCCCCAGGTTTTTGTTATTCTTTTCCGATAAACGGGATAGGGTGTGTGAGGTGTTCAACCAGAATTTGCAGTGTTCAAATTACTAGATCTTGTCTTTTTTTTTTTTTTTTGTGTGTTTCTTTTGTTTTGATTTATACATTTTTGGATTTATTTTGGGCTTTCTGTTTTTTTTTTTATTTTTACTGATTTTGAGCATTTTTTTGTAACTTTTATGTTTTTCGTTTGTGTTTGTTTGCCTATTTTATGCTTGTTTTTTTTTTTCTTTTTTGCCTTAACTCTTTACCATTTTTTTGTCATTTTTGGCTTATTTGTCTTTCTTCATTTTTATCTTTTTTAACTTCTCTTTTTTTAACTTTTAGTTTCTTTTGTCTTTTTTATCATGGTGTCTTTTTTATCTTTCTGTCTAATTGATTTCACTTGTATTTTGTCTTTATTTATTCTTTTTAATCTTTATTGTTTCTGTAGATTGCTTTGCCTGATGTACCATTTCTCATGCTTATTTTTAATAATTTTGTCATTTTTGTATTTTTATAATTTTTCGTTAGTTTTTCTCAGTTTTAAATTTTAAGTGTTTTATATGTTTTTTTTATCTGTTTTTGTCTTTTTTGTCTGTTTTATCACATTTGTTATTTTGGATGATTTTCATGAATTTTTGGATTTTTGTGAGCCTTTTTTTTATTTTTTCGTCATTATTTTCTATTTTGTCATTTTTATCTTTTTTGACAAAAATCTTTTTGCTTTTTTTTCGATTTCGGTCTTTCTGTATTTTTGTTTTTTTTTTGTATTTTTTCTCATTTTTTTTGTAATTTTTGTATTTTTGTCAATTTTGTCAAGACTTTGATTTGTCTTTTTCGATAGCTTTTACTTATTTTGTCGTTTCCTTTGTAATTTCGTCTTGGTCGTCATTCTGACCTGTTTGTTTCTGTCATTTTTGGGTTTTTACATGTTTGTTCTTTTTATCGATTATGTCTTTCTATGTAATTTTAGTCATTTCAATTTTTCATTGGGTTTCTTTTTTCTCATTTTGGTCGCTTTGTTATTTTTGCCGTCTTTCGTTGTCAAATTTTTTCTGCGTCTTCGTGTTTTTTTGTCATTTTTGGTTTTTTTTATATGTAGTTATGGTATTTTTTTCTTGTTTTGTCATTCAAGTAATTTATGACATTTAAGTAATTTTTTTGTCGATTTTGTAATTTTATGTCAAATTTCATTTGATGTTATTCGCACATCTGTCATGTTTGTTTGTTTAGCGTTTCTTGGATTTTTATAATTTTTGTGTCTTTTTTTATCTTCATAAACTGTTTTGTCAGTTTCAATTTTGTCTATTCTGCATTTTCTGTCTATTTGAATGTTTTGACGGTTTTTGGTCTGTTATTCCTGTATCTCTCTCTCTCTCATCATTCTCTCTCTTCTTTTCAATCTTTCTCTTCTTCTCCATGTCTATCTCTACTTATCCATCTCTCTCTTCCTCTTCTTTTTCTCTCTCTCTCTCTCTCTCTCTCTCTCTCTTCTTCCCTCTCGCTGTCTCTTTCTCTCCATCTGTTTCTCTCCATCTCTCTCTCTCTTTCTCTCTATCTCTTCCTCTCCATCTCTCTCTCTTTCTCTCTCTCTCTTTTTCTCTCCATATTTCTGTCTTTCTTTCTCTTTCCTTCCATCTCTCTCTTTCCCTCCAACTATTTCTCTTTCCTTCCATCTCTCTTTCTTTGCTTCCATCTCTCATTCTCTCCATGTCTCTCTCTTTTTCTTCATCTCTCTCTTTTTCTTCATCTCTCTCCCTTTTTTCATCTCTCTCTCCATTTCTCTCTCTCTTTTTCTTCATCTCTCTCTTCATCTCTTTCTCTTTCTCACCATCACTCTTTCTCTCTATCTCTCTCTTTCTCTCCATCTCTCTCTTTCTCTCCATCTCTCTCTTTCTCTCCATCTCTCTCTTTCTCTCCATCTCTCTCTTTCTCTCCATCTCTCTCTTTCTCTCCATCTCTCTCTTTCTCTCCATCTCTCTCTCTCTCTCGTTTTCTCTTCATCTCTCTCTTTTTCTCTTCATCTCTCTCTTTCCCTCCAACTCTCTCTCTTTCCCTCCAACTCTATCTCTTTCCCTCCATTTCCATCTCTTTCTCTCTTTCTTTTTCGCTCTCTCTCTTTCTCTTACTTTTTTTCCATCTCTCTTTTCCTCTCCATCTTTTTCATTTTCTCTTAATCTCTCTCTCTTTCTCCATCTCTTTCTCTTCATCTCTCTCTCTTTCTCTCCATGTCTCTCTTGCTCTTCATCTCTCTCTTTCTTTCCATTTCTTTCATTCGAACTCTCTCTTTCTCTAGATTTCTCTTTTTCTCCACCTCTCTCTCTTAGTTTCTCGCTCTCTCTTCTCCATCTCGTTTTGTCTCATGTCTCATTTTTTACTCTCCATTTCTCATGGCTGAGGGCTCAGGTTTCATGTTTCATTGTCAAATTTCTCATGTCATGTTTTATATCTGATGTCAAAGTCTCATATCTTATTCTAAATTTTTAAGTCATATTTCTCGTGTCACATGTTTCATGTCTTATAGATCATGTCTTCATGTCTCAATGTCCATGGTTCATGTCTCGTGTCTCATGTATCATATTATGTGACTGAAGTCTCATGTCTTTTTTCTCATGACTAATTTCTTATGTCTCATCTCTCATGTTTCATGTCCTTATATTTATCATGTCTATCTAGTAGTTTGACAAAAATAGGTTTGTCAATAGAAAAGTTAGTTAAAACGTTATTGATTCTTCATGGTTTAGATTTTTGAACCACTTGGAAAAATAGAATCGAGCACCAGAGATTGACAGTAGTTGTTAACTTTCTGTCAAACAGTTTTTCGCCTCGCCTTGCCGATATGCAACACAACACAACACAACATTCCGGTTCCAAGCCAACGATGACAGAACTTCATCGTCGGACTAAAGACGGAATGAAAGCTCCACTCGATACTTAGTGTTGGAGAATGGTAGAAGTAAACATCCACAACCATATTATGTGCATTCAGTCAGATTCAGAGAGACCCGGCAGGCAGACAGGCAGGGCCGAGCCATCCATCTGCAGAGGGTTCTTCTTCAATCGAGTAGAAGAAAAAAAGCGATTATGGAGAAAAAATAACGAAACCTATATAGGTGGTGTCGTCGTCGTGTGCTCCAGCCCTGTGTGGTATTTAGATGGATGGGTTTGTAGTCGATAAAGTGGTTGTGCGGGTTATTTTTCCTGTTTCCACATACATTTGTTCGCCTTTCGAAAACGCAACAATTTTTCGCAGGGATCATTAAGCAAATTTTTAATGACACCATACCACCCTTAGAAAGTTTATCCTCCCTTAAGAAAGGAAGAGCTTAGGAATTAGGTCACAGTCGAAATGGACTATTTTGATTGTTAAGAATTATACTATCTATTCAATTCAAGATTTTGAATCTGATTTATGCCATTCAACAAATAACTCAAACTGAGTGCAAGCAACTAGCTATCACAAAAACTGCTCAGAATTATAATTTTCAACCCATCTTGATCACATTTTCGTTCACTTTCAAAAAGTGTTCACATTTCATTGAAAAATAAAAAGCGGATCGCGTTCGTTTTGCTTTTTTATTGTTGCATCAAGTCGTAAAATGTGGCACCGAATGGGCACCGATTCTGAAGAATCGCCGCTAGCAGTTATTATAGCTCAACTGGTTCTAGCCCAGTGGTCGTATAATGTGAACTGAATATACGTCATCGTACGTCAACATAAACTACACCAGCAACTAGCATACTAACTGGTGCTCTTCTAGCGGTTATTTACACCTTCGAGAGAAATTATTATTCTCTTCCTCAGAAGTCTTTCTATAATTTCATCCTTCGGTTGGTTGATTTGAGGAGGTCATTGTAGTACATATGACATATTTGATTGGATTAAAAAATTTTAATGTCTAAAAAAATTAGTGAATGTGACAGTAATATAAACAAAATTAACTTGTTATTTGTAATCTGTAGATGTCTGTTCGTCGTATAAATTGTCCAGAAGGTATGTCTTCGTTATTAACAAAGATTCCTCCGTAAGTTATGATAAGGATTGGTCGATTTCTTAGCATGAAAAAATCATCGGTTAAATTCGATTTAATCATTCGCACTTTTGGATTCTTTCTCTAGTTGAGCCGATATTGTTATTTTATTTCCATAGTATACCGTTTTTTAAACGATTTATGCAATATACCTTCTAGTGCACAACCCCGCTTTTAGATCGGGTACATATATTCAAACAGTCATGAAACGGCATAAAATACTTGGTTGGCAAGCAATCAAAACTCCCATATTTACTTAAACGCGTGCCTTCAAAGTTTGACCTTCGCTGAACAAAGGTTCCAAACAGATTTGGTACCGAATTTTGTCGAATGTAAGCATGAAAGTTATAAAATGATCCTAGCCTTCTTTGTGACCTGTAAATCGCATCCATTCAGTATAAAAGTTACGAATTGGGCCTTCTATGGACTTGAAGTTCCAAAATATTCCTCAAATAGCCTATTTTGTGTCATGTCAATCGCATCACTCAGTAATAAAGTCCTCAAATAGCCTTTTATGGACTTGAAGTTACAAATTGTTACTCAAATAGCCTTTTTTGTGACATGTCAATCGTATCCATTCAGTTTAAAAGTTACAAATTGGGTCTCAAATAGCCTCAAGGCTAACTCACAAAATATTGTTTTTGAAATGATTTAATTGTTTTTCACTTAAGTAAATTTCGTCCAACTTTCTCAACTTACCACGAACTCGTCACACATTGAAAGTCAGTTGAAGCAATTCATGAATTAAATATCTAGATGAACTGAAGCATCTGTATAATTTTATGCTTAAAAGTTATAAACATGGAATTCACATTTCTGTTTTTAAAAATAGGGCTAGTGGTGGCCGAAGTAAGAGAGGAGAGAAGATAATAGTTTTTGTTTTTGCTGATTAAACGATTACTTGTGAGCCGAACAGAAGGCCGTTCAAATCTGTAATGGAACTTCAAAGTTTCAAGAGGAACTTATATTTTGGGTTGAATAAAACGAACTTCAGTACATTGATAATGCTGATTGCTGTGTTTGATCTGTTTAACGAGACTTTTGGGCTTTGGACTTGGGAATCTATCAATTCTTGTTACTGAAAATTGTTCGACTAGCAGTTGTCAAAAGCAACAGCTAAGAGAAGCAGAAAACAGGGAAAACTGTTTATAGACCTTTTATTTTTCAAAAATGATCAATTTGGAAGCCTCCGAAATCCTTGGTCAATCAATGTGTTTTTCGATTTAAAAATATGATTCGATCTAAAAATAATATTACCACTATTCTGGATTGATTTTTTGGGAAAAAAATTCCTGAGTTAGGAAGAAGAGATGAAACAAAAACCCCGTCTAAAGGCGAGTTTAGGAAAGTACGACAAAAATTCGAAGAATATGCACAATATTTGCTTTTCATATAAGTCCAAATATCTCAGTTATTGTGGGCCAATTTAAACAAAAAATACATAAAAATATAGCTATAGATCAGTGTTAATATGTTTCAAAATTTAGGAAAAATTAGTTGAAGTGTGAAAAAACTACAATCGAAGAGTGCTGAAAGTCAAGTTCCTTGGACCCTGTGCTTATGCAATTTTCAAAAAAAATTATCAAAAAAAAAATCTCATCTATGAAGTTTTTTGTAGAACAAAAGTTGTTGGTAATACGCTTCTGTGAATTTTTCAGCGGAAAAATGGGTTCTGGAGGGTTAACACGGTACCTGAGAGAAAAAATTCTAAGCCTTTTTCAATGGAAAACACTTCAGAATTTTTTAAGTTAGAAGAAGCTCAGCTCTGAGGTTTAAAAGCCGAGACCTGAGACTGAAAACTTAGGACATGAGACATGAATACTGAAACCTTAGATCTTAAACCTGAGACATGCCAAGTGAGGAATGGTGCATGATACTAAATTTCCCGACATTTCCGACGTGAGACCTTAGAAATGAGGCATTAAACTGAGTCGATTTGGGGTCATTTTTGAATTTCTCAAACCTCGGGGTCTAAAAACCTTTGTTTTGGTTGAAACAACATCCATATTTTTTCCCGATATTTTTTGCACATGGGCAAAATTTTTTAGGTTTTAAGGGAAGATTTTCCGCTGTACTACTAAAACTAAAAAGTCTGCAAAAAATCATGAATGAGTTTTGAACCAAAACGAAGCTTTTTAGAACCCAGGGTTTGAAAAATTTAAAAATGACCCCACATCGATTCAGTCTAATGAGACATGAAAGTTGGGACTCAATACCTTAGTCACGAAACTTCAGGCATGAGACATCAGATCTGAATCATGAAACATACGACATGAGACACCCTTAGATAGGGATATGAGACATGAGTGACATGGAGTGGGACGTGACACGTGTGAAAAGAGATGTGAGAAGTAAAACGCGAAACTTTATATGTGAGAACTGTGATGAAGAGAAAAGTGAGACGTTGATCGTGAACGTGGAGAGTGGACGTGAGACGTGGAAAATACGACGAGAGTCATAAAGAGTGAAACGTGAGAAGTGGTAAGTGAGATTATGATGTGTAAAAATAAGACCTGAGAAATGAGACCAGAGATGTGACTCGTGAGGAGTGAGATGTGAAAAGTAAGGATTGAGACGTAAGAAGTAAGAAGTCTCACTTCTCACGTTTGATTTCTATCTCCTAGCCTCTCACGTATCACGTCTCATTTTTAACTTCTCACGTCTCGCATGTCACTTCTCATGACTTTTCTCTTGTGTCACGTCCCACGTCTTACGCATCATGTCTCATGTCTTTGGTCTCATGTCGCAGCTCTCAGATATCCGATTGTATGTTCCCTGTATCAGGTTTCATGTCTAATTTTGTCATGTTTCAGGGTGATCCTAGTCTAGGGTTGCCATCCGCCGTGCAAAAGCGGGACATGTTTTCCATAAAACTTTAAAAAAGTTCACTAGAAAAAACGAAGAGTAGAAACATGGAGATCATTTTTCAAAAGAGTAAGGAACAATAGGTATTATAAAAATCGGATTTTTTTAACCTTCCAAATACTGACAATTCGTTGCAAGTTATTTTTCTACAGAATCTTTGTTTAATTGCCATACACCACCACCTTTTTGACTCGATTGTCTAAAGTATACTATGATGGAAGTTATCTTGAGTCTTCAACTTTTAAAATAATTTTGAAAAATATTTGTTATTACACAGAGGTTTTTGACGCGATATCAAATCCGACGTTCACAAGTAGGGCTTTCAATATTTCTCTCAAATAATGCGTTAATGGGCGACAACCGTAGAAAATAATCGTGTTTATGGCAAAAAAAAACGAGTAAATAGAAGTCAATCCCCGTTAAAAAACACTTTTGTTCTTTCTATGAATAACTTTGTCTGATGGTATTCGTATAGGTTTGAAAAAAAAAAAATTAAGCTTTTTTTAAGACTTTCTAAAATGTCCTGCTTTTTTCGGCTGTGTCCCGCTTTTTTCGTGAAATGTCCCGCTTTTTTCTGAAAGTATCTGGCGAGTCTATCCTAGTCCCAAATCTAAAATTTTAAAACGATTTTGGAATTAGAATGATTTTTAACACGGCATGTGGGGAAGATAAGGGCATAATAGCCACCTTAAGGAAAACACTTATTTAACCAGCAACCAGAACAGCTATAATATGTGAATTACATCATTGTTTCGTGTTCAAACAATGATGTAATTCACATAATTTTAGTCTATTGCCTAATTGGATGAAACTTTTTTTTTTTTTTGATGAAAGTTGAAAAAGATGATAAAAACGTTTAAAAATGCATTTTAATTTTTTTTTGCCGAAAGCTGAAAACCAATCACTTTGGGGCATAATGAGAACCCCCCTGGAGCAGTATAAGTACCATTAATCAAGGTAAGATGAGCGTATTCTGCCGAGGAATCTAGCAGCGAATTCGACTCGATGAAGTCAGCTACAGCTTGACTTGTTTCATCTGACGATTTGGCATATTGGTAAGGTGTCGGAGAGGTGATCAGGTCAGTAGACTCGAGTTCGATTCCTGGCCAAGGTGATTCTTTTTTTCATTTATCATTCACCATTTTCATTTAAACCCCGAACGCCTCCAAAACTAAATTTGTTGAGCAAATTTAAAAAAAAAATATCATGAAAGGTTTTTTGGGAGTCAAAAATACGATTCAAAATCTGTTGATGGGTTTTATTTTTTTATTTTTGTTGAGCAATTTGTTCGTTTTGAGAAAATTTGCCCGGATTTATGGTCGTCTCTTTCCAAATCAAATGCCTGGATTTTGCCAGGTTTTTAAATAAAAAAAATTCTGGCAACCTTACCTTCGACACGATACCTAAGGCATGAGATATCAGACTTGAATCATGAGAATCATGAGAAATGAGATATGGGACAAGAGACATGAGACACTTTTAGACATAAGATATGAGACATGAGTGACTGAAGAAGAGAGAAGTGGGACGTTAAGCGTGAGAGATTGAGACGTGGAAAATGCGACGAGAATCATAAAAAGTGAAACGTGAGAAGTGGTACGTGAGACTAAGATGTGTAAAAATGAGACCTGAGAAATGAGACCAGAGAAAAAATCGAGCGCTTTTAGGTATCGCTTCTTAATCATATCTTTTTGAGCTGAAATTTTTTAAGGTCAGTTTTTTTTTTATATATTTGACATGGTTATTTCCACGGCCCCTCTAAGTTTTCATACATCATACTCCGTGCAGATTCTCTGTTTATAAATTTCTTAGTTGAAAATTTCTTTCAAGTTGAAGTTTTGAAAGGATTTCAGCAACTAGTGATTAATTCAGTTTGTTTGGTACATCCGGATCCTGAAGTTTTACATACTTCAAAATCTCGACTAAAATATAGGTTAACGTTTGTGAAACGGATGTATTCGTAGAACGAATCTACCAGCAGTGCTGTGTTTTTACAAGACCGTCTGAAATTTATGGAATGAGATTCCAAACCCATTGATCTCGTACTGAAAAACTAAGCTAAAAATTGACATAAAAAGATATTTCTATCATGATGCCAAATGAACTCACTACAGACAATAAACGTAATTCAGAAATCTTTAGCCCAAATTTTAGCGCATTTTTCAGACGTTTCAGAAAATTGGTAAAACACTGCTGAAAAAACTATATCATTTTAAAACACACTTTCATCATTTTATCCAATACATATTTAAAAAAGAATAACAATAGTTGAGTTCAAGTGTGAAACAATACTATAAACATTCAGTCTGAATTCGGACGAACTGCTTCCTTCCTCACACTTAGAGCAGGTACAAAATCTTCAATTCTCAATTCAGTGCTACCATTTTAGCTCCGAATTTTCAATATGGTACTCGACGATTTGTTTACTAATTATCATCCATCAACATTTATCATTTTCACAATTTCGATGTCGATCGCTCCCCTCCACAATTCCTAGGTCTAGGGAGGGTCATAAATTCAATCGCCCGAGAATGTTCCACCATAATCTGTGGCAAATAAGCTCACAAATTCCGCTAGCGCAAAGCTCCATATCGATTCATTATTGCCAATTAACTTGAACGCGCGCTGCCTTCTGCTGCTGAAATACTCTTGCCAACCACCACCATCGCTGTCTTCCTCGTGGTTGGGGATTAAGGAAATTCTCGATTTTTTTTTTCAAGAATTACGCGATGATGGCACAAAATAGAAAGTAACAAATAAACCAAAAGGCAAAAAAACCTACAACAAACTAAAAGACGCCACCGACAACCGCAACAAAGCTTTTCCATTTATGGTCGGTCATCATCATCAACATCAACCGTCAACAACAGTAGCAGCACATTGAGCTGTTGATTTAACGTTTTTTAATGTTTTGTTTCTTTTTGTAGTTACTCATTGCATTTACAAAAAATTTCAAAAACTGTAGAATGTGATAACATTTTAAGCATAAGCATTTTTGAATTCTTGAAAAGACTAATTAAAAGATTAAATTAAATTTGTATCACTGTGCATCGTCGTCGTTACAATCATCGTTTCTATTCCACTCGTTATGGCGAATCCCTTCTTGGTTTCTCAACGTTGCTGTCCACTAGCTGCTTCTGGCTTGAATTGATGACTGTTTTTAATTATTTTGTGCAATTTTCACCGGCACTTTGCTATTATTCGTGTGGCATAGCTAGACGATTTACTGGCCCCAAAAAGTGGCTTCCAGCTTCAGCTTTTGCTCAGAACGGTAGACCAATTTTCACCTCAACCAAAAAAAAAAGCTTAACTTATTTTCTTTTATTTCGAACTTGATTTTGATTATGACAAAGCAAATTTTGATGTTAACATTCTGGGTGGACTCGGAAATTCCAAAACCGGTTAACTGGAAATTTAGTGTTTGAGGGTTTTTAGAGTTATATCCCCAGCCCAAGCATTAAAAACATAGATATATATTTTTTTTTACTTTAAACATCACATTAGATAAAGTTGTTTAAAAAACTCTTTGGATTTTGGGGAAAGTCGGGTAAGACGGACACAGTGGGTAAAACGAACACTTCCAATATATCGAAAACTACAATGTTGGCGTAAATCTAATGATGGGTATAAAGGATGTGTCACATCAAATGGCATCACGGAAAAAAACGCTGTAGAAATTTAATTTTTAGGAATAATATCTTCAGCTTTCGCTTATAATCAGATAAGAGTGTATAGATCACGTAGGCCAAGCTTCACTGTCAATTTTTTGTAAATTTGGAAAAATTTCGTCGAACGAAAAAGAGCGTCGTGAATTAATACTGCGCACTCATTTCGAGAATCCGGAGTTTTCACATCGGAGCATCGGTAAGATGCTAGGAATCGTCCAATCCACGGTCAACAGAGTACTAAAACGATACTTCGAGAACATAACCATCGACCGGAAGGTGAAGAACGGCAAAAATGGATGCTCCGTCAGTGAAAAAGATCACAAGCGTAGTTAAGCAGTTTAGACGTGATTCGAGAAATTCAGTCCGGGATGTCGCCAAAAAGCTGAATTTGTCAAGTTCATTCGTCCAGCAGACCAAGCAGCGAGAGCGCCTGCGTACATACAAGGTTCAGAAGGCTCCTAACCACGACGAAAGGCAAAACATGGTAGGGAAGACGCGAGCCCGGTAGCTGTACACCGAAATGCAGACGAAACCTACGTCAAACCGGACTTTCGTCAGCTGCCGGGCCTGTTGTTCTTCACCGCAGAGGACAAATTCAGCGTTCCGGAGGAGATTCGCAAATAGACAAAAACTATCCAAGTTTGCCAAAAAGTACATGGTGTGGCAAGCGATCTGCTCTTGCGGAAAGCGAAGCGCCCTCTTCCTGACAACCGGCACGGTAAACGGGCAGGTTTACCTTAAGGAGTGCCTACAGAAGCGCTTACTACCACTATTGAAGCAGCACGAGGGCTCGACCATCTTCTGGCCGGATCTCGCTTCGTGCCACTATTCAAAGGACGTGTTGCAGTGGTACGAAGCCAACGGGGTCACCTTCGTGCCAAAGAAATTGAACCCACCCAACGGGCCGGAGCTTCGCCCAATAGAGAAATATTGAGCGATTATGAAGCAGGTCCTCCGAAAGAACCCAAAAGTTATCAAATCGGAGGCGGACTTCAAGAGAAAATGGATTTCTGTTCAAAAAAACTACAACCTGACGTTGTACAGAACCTTATGGACGGGTTGAGAGGAAGGTGCGAGCATACGGGTTTGGGCTCGAAGTATGAATAAAAAGAAAATGCCAAAAGTTGTTTAATAGTTTTTATTTTACTGTCTAAAACTTTCAAAAGGAGATCGGTCTACTGGGCGAATTTCTACAGCGTTTTTTCCGTGATGCAATTTGATGTGATACGTCAAAGTGTATCAATACTTTTGAGACCCTTTGTTATTTTACATCCAGCAAAGTTTCATAATAGTAAACAAAACAAACAAACAATTCGAGGATCCATCATTTGATGTAATTCTCTCTACTCAGAAAATAGTTAGTAACTCGCAACCAGACTTGTAAACCATCGACATTTTCTCTGACAGTCGCACAGCCTGCTTTTATCAGTATCATTGTCAAACGAATGCGACCGAAAACTTGCCGAACAGTCGACTACCATCAAACGAAACGACATTCATTCTTCTTTGTGTGATTGTCGAACGAAATTTCGTGTCTTGGTACACGAGAGGGATAATTTGATGGTCAAACGACCATCATTCCCGACAGTTTACGACATCGCCTATCTCTTTCACGCAGCAGAACTTACAGACTCAAAAAGCGAATGCAATCTTTTCTATTCACTCCCTCCTGTTGAAAAAAAAATCGTCACTCTGCAGCGCTGGGTGATGTTTGGATGTGTTGGTCGAACAATGTGGAATGATTATCTCGATTATCTACGCAAGAGGGATGACAGTCAAACGACTAACCACAAAAAAGATCAAAATTTCGTTTGACATTTTTTTGCTCTCCGATCAAACGATTGCGCTCTCCACGATTGTCACGAACGATGTGTGGTGGTTGTCTCCGGAAAAATTCAAACGATGGTGACCAATTACAAGCCTGCTCGCAACATTTTCGAAAATTTCAAGGCTTCTCTTTGATCATCTGGAGGAAAATCAGCGAATTTCGGTCAAAGAGCTTGAGCAACAAACGTTTTGAAAAAAAAAGTTGCTGAAGCGGGTAAAATAAGTTTCTCCAGGTTTTTCAAATTTTGCATCGTTTGATCCTCCATATGCCTTCAAAGGCTTTGGCAAGAGTAATTGTCGGTCGAAAAGCGCTCAGCATTTTAATACAGACCATGAAAACTTTTAAAACTGGATCTCGGCGAAGGCAGCGCCTATAAAATACGGAATTTCGGAAACCACACTGTTTCGTTTTTGGGCTTGGATCAGTTAGTTCAATTTTGGTTTAAAGGCGTTCTCAAATACTCACACTGACAAGAATATGTACTTTTACAGCAATTTTTCCGGAAAAATTAACCTTTTCAACGCAATGTTCGTTTTACCCTACCATTTTTGAAAAGTGTGATTTGCAAGCATGCTTCAGATTGCTATAAAAACAGACTTTATGAAGAACATTTACTAATTCCAATGATTATGGCGATAGCAAACAACCTAAACTGCCCATCTTCACGAAAACTACGATGAAAAAAGCAATATATGATTTTCTATTGCGATTCTACCTTAAGGTGCCCGTCTTACCTGACATTCCTCACAGTTTTAAAACTAAATTTTCTTAGCCACAAGAACTTATTAGAGCTATGTCCACTTAGAATCCGGAATAATAAATCATCTGTATCCCGGAAACGAATTGACGTACAAGTATACAAATCATTTTTCTTCATTTCTTATGAAAATTCAAACTTCCTTCTAATTCTTCTTGTGAAAGGTATAGGGTGTTCTATAATGTCTGAGCACGATTTTAATACAACCCTGCTCACCCGGGATACCGTTTAAACAGCTGATTTCCGCTGATTGTTGTTGTTTACAGCTCAACTTAAAACTGTGTGTATTATGAGCTCCAGTTTTCATAATTTTCGTGGAAATGAGAAGCATTTCCCCGGAAAAGTGCAAAAAAATCGTGCACAAATGGTGTACTATCCCCGACATTTTTCTGAGTCAGTTGGCGAAATGGAAGAAGTTAACATTGAAGCAGTCCGAAATGCGGTTCGGAAGTATTAAGAGGCGTGGCTAGATTTTTTTTTTTGCGAAAACTGGGGGTCCGGTGGACAAAACTTTGGGCCGAAAAGTCATGCGTGCTTACGCCTGTAAAAAGACTGCCTCAGTTCGGGCTGTGGCCAAAAAAGTGGGATGTCTCTCCGTGCCAGGGTAAGATTTGGTCTTAAGACATATAAGAAGCAGAAGAAACCGAAGCGGAGTCAAAGACATTATATCAGCACCAACACGTGAAAAGGGTCTATGTTCATTTATGACGTTTCGAGAAAAACGGTTAAAAATTTTGCACCCTTTTTTAAATCGCTAATTAAAATTCACGTAGAATCTTTCAAGTCTACATGACCAACACGGTGAGTAGGATCATTCTTAATATGTTTTTATCGATAAAAGGGTATTTTCATGGAAAAATAGCTGTTTATAGAACCTAGCTATGAATTTCATCTTAATGTTTTATACACCCTTTACTTTGTACTGTATGTCTCATGTGTGTGAGTGACATGGAGATAAACAAAATTCCCTATTTTTTAACAAACGCTTATGGCTCTCTCTATAGGAGTGAGTGAGTAGCTCTTTGCATTTTTCCCCTTTGTTTTGCATCTAGACCGTTTGCTTTGTTATGGAGTCGAGGGTATATAAACCAATTTTTGTGGGGATAATGTCATCTGATGGCTATATATCTTTTCGACCCTTTGCTCAAATTGCATTTTGAAGCTAATGGAAACTGTGGAAATCGGTGTAAGCCTTTGGGTACGAACACAGTGAACGCGAAGCAAACTGCGAAGCGAAATATTCATTCACCGGATAAATCTCGCAAGTTCGTTTTTGAAGGCCGGCCACAGTGCACGCGAATTGCGAAGCGGTTCAACACTGAAAAAAACCTTCTGTGTTTTGCAAAAATTATTCACATGTGAAAAAATCTTTGCAAATTTATTTGCAGAATAAAAACTGTGAGCGCCGGGGAATACGTACCGCGCAAATAAAAACCGCGTTAATTCCGAAAAACCAAGATGGCGAAAATGGCAAAAACACTGCTGAAATCGCATAAAACACCCATAATGTGGATATTAGGTGAAAGGAATCAACTAGTAGAAGTCGAATTTTGCAGTCTGACGCTATGAAACGCCATCTTAAAATCCAATTCGGCGGCTTCCGCTCAACTTTAAAATATTTCAAATGACTGCAAATCGCATGAAAACAAATCTACCATAACTATGACAAAAATATAACAAAATAATGAAAAGATATTTTACAATATTATGACAAAAAAAATTACGAAACGCTGACAAAACTTTGTGAAAAATATGGCAAAGGTGATAAAAATATTAGAAAAATATACCGAAACTTTGATAAATTTGACATTAAAATTTGACAAAATATTTAAAAAAATGTGTCAAAAATTAATTAAATTGACTAAACTAAATAACAAAAAAATTACAATAATAACAAAACACGAAATTAAAACTTTGACAAATATTTGACAACATTATTGAAAATATAACAAATGAAATATAAATATGACAAATATAATAACATCTTCTCTTCATACTGAAAGTCTTACCCGGTACAACCGTGTTCGATGATTACTCTTGTATTTGAACTCGCCAACTGAGCTACACATATCGCAAGCCCATAGATTTGTCTTTGTAATATTTTGTCATTTTTTCTTCATATTTGCCATATATTTATAACACATTCTTCATTATATTTTAGGATTTTTGTCATTTTTTGATAAACTTTTGTTATTTTACTGTCGTAATTGTCATCATTTTGTAATTTTTTTTTTACATGTATTTAAAAGTA